>NC_133896.1:105909580-106036580 GCF_964199755.1 Larus michahellis | reverse complement strand
CATTTTTTTAGGCTTTCCGACCATCCTCTTCAAACAGCCAAGAAAGGAGGAGGAGGGGCAAGAATGAACGAGTATCACTATCTTTTTCATCTGCCTGCAGGTCGATGCTGTACTGAATGGACTCACGGGGCCGCAAACTAACCTCGTATGGCCACTGCATACTGGGATGCTCCAATACTTGCGTCCTGACAAAGTGTTAGTGTGTGGCAATGTCACGATACGATCAAATGCTACAAATGCACATTGCAGCACCTGGAACATTTAGTTGGTGATAACACGTTTCTGCTGATGGTTAGAGTATGATAAATTCCAGCAACATCCCACATGCTGAGTTACAGTGAAGCACAAAATTATTTTGCACAGCCTCTCTCAAAAACCTAGCTGTCCAACCTGCTGATGGCTAAACAGAAGTTAATAAAATGATGGTGTTACCCTATGTCCTAAAGTGTTCTAAAAACTTTCCGATTCAGCAGATTTGAATAACACGTTTGGTCAGGATTTGGGAAGAAACAGATCTGATGTTACAGATAAATCACATGCATGAAAAATGACATTTGATCAGAGCTGAAGGAAGGCTTGTTTTTAGTAACATAGGTAACAGAAAACATGGTCTGAAAAGGACATTAGTAGCCCTGTGTGATAGGAGGTAGCAAAAGTAGATAAGATCCATGAAAAGCCATGTGGTTTCCTTCTATGCAAGATTTAAAAAGCAAGAGGAAAGGTTACTATGTTCTGCAATGAGTGGTGGTAGCAGTGGGGATGATGATAGAAATTACACAGTCAGGATTTCTTGTCTATAAAAGAATGGAAAGAATAAGCTGTTGATCAAAAACAAAGCTAGGAAAAAGACCAACCCTACCACATGTACATAACCCTCCCACATAAAAATCCAAGCAGTGCTAAATGTTCTCTACACTACGAATGATTGTACACAATATTTATAATAACACAGTGCACTTATGAGAAACATACCTACTGCATTTATACCCACTCTGCTTTAAGGAGACATTTATCATTTTCACACAGATGTATGTACATGCTGCAGACATATTAATGCAGCTGGAAGGGGGTACATTAAACTGTTTACAGCAAATCAATGTTTCATAGCACTAGCTGTAGCTTCAATATATTCAGTCTTATTATCCTGGAATATATCCTCGTTCTCTTTTTCAATTCTGAATTAATGTTGTTGGCTCTGTTTAGCAATGCCTAATGCTTATGCTGCAAGCATTATGCAAATAAATAAGAGTAATGAAGCCACATTGGGACCTTAGCTCCCCTTCATGGCACGGTAGAAAATGGAACAAGACTTTTGTAGCTGTACACAGCTGGGTGTCTGAGTTTTATAAAATGAGGCAACTTGGTCCTACAGTGCATATAGCCCTCTTGAATCCTGGCAGAAACACCGACGCATGAAAAACAAGCGTTTGCAATGTGGCAGGGAATTGGATTTGCACGGGATAAATTTCAGACCTATTGGCAACAGCGCTGGGAAGTGCAGGCTACTCCAAAGGCCGCATTACTTGCCGTATGGATCTCTGAATTTTATCCACCTGTGAGTACTGAGATCACACACGTGCAGACAGGACTGGCCACGCACACACAGAGGTGACATCTAGCAGTTAATGATATGTCAATACGATAATCCTTCCACCTGCCTTTCTGGCTACTTGTTTATCTCCCTGGGATTTACTTCAATGGTCCAAAATCTGGGCTGCCGAGACGGCTGCTGGAGGAAAAAACACCATCAGATTGCCAGAGAAATATTTCCTCCAGAGCCTTGCCTCCTAACGATGAATATGCCCCCCAGATTGCTCCTGTCACAGAGTCAGGATGGGGAAAATTCAACCCCACGGGCATGAAATTATATTCACAAAACTGTCAAAACTCAGGTATCTCAAGCAGTCTGTCCAAAGTGGCTTCATAAAACATAGGTACTTGTTACAGCGTGGGGGGTATGGCTTAGTTGATAATTGTCACTGAAGAGGCAATCTTTAGCAGCCCAAAAATGTGGATATCCTACTCTTTACATTTAACTGTACCTATTGTAAACGATGAGTTTCTGAAACGTATTTTGTTTTTAAGGCCAAGAGAAAGCTTCTCTACTTTTATGAGACATATAGCACTTGCTTGACGCAACAATAGAGAGCTGATGAAGTTTTTCTGAAATAAATCATTCAGGAAAAACCCAAAAGCAACCACAATTTTCCAGACATTATATTTTCTCTAACACATTCTATTTTACCATATCTTTGGAAAAGAAGTTACAGTGCATTTTGTTTCCTCTCTTGTTCAAAAGGAACATTTCAGTATGAAGAGAAATGCCAGCTGGTACTGGGATAATTATAATTTCTCATTAATACCAGCACATTTTAAAAATAAAATGCAAATATTGCCTCATTAGTATCCCTTGTGAGGCAAGTATTATTTTTAGAATCTAAGAAGCAAGAGTAAAGAGGTGATGTCTAATACTGCAGTGGGAATCAAGTCTCAAAGGAAGAATTAGAGCTTTTTAGTTCCTTGTTTATTTATTTATTTTAGCTCTCGCTTTGCTACTTGCATAGCACATATCTCTGCACAGAGGAATTAGATATCCACATACCTAAAAGGGAAGAAGTATTACATTTTTCTCAGTAATATAAAATCATATATTGTATAATAAGTAAAGATTATATATGTTAACATCTTTTAAGTGCCTTTTTCCTTGCCAATTTAAGGTTGAAGAAGTACCACATTAATAGCGAAATGGTCTAAATGTCTGTATATACACAAGAGGGATATAACAACAGCTCTAGCAATCAGCGTAACTCTTTCCACATCGGTGAATCAGTGTCCCATCTATTTCAACCCGAAAGAATAGGAATATTAGCTTTGTTTCTATACATGCAAAGCCCCGAGTCTGCTAGGCTGATTGCTGTTCTCCAGTTTTAGGTTCGTAACAAACGCTTGATGGGTATCAAAAGGAAGAAAACATGCAAATATGCTGTGCTGCCGTCAGCCCCTGAGAAAGAGGCTGCAGGTTTCTTTTCAGTGACGAGCATGTTTAAAACATAGTAGAAGGTC
This sequence comes from Larus michahellis, assembly GCF_964199755.1. Lineage (NCBI taxonomy): Eukaryota > Metazoa > Chordata > Aves > Charadriiformes > Laridae > Larus > Larus michahellis. The sequence continues at coordinate 106,033,517 of NC_133896.1, read as the reverse complement.
TTGTGGGTCAGCGTTAAGGTGAGTAAAATGGGCAGGGTGTATTTTTACAAGTAACGCTTTTTGGCAGGTGAGAAGATACACTCCAAAGGAAAATTAATATTTTTTACAGTTAACATAGCTAATTATTTCCATGCTTTTTAATACCTGGGCGTTTATGTTTATAAAGGGGACTGTTCTTTTTATATATTTTTGTACACAGATGATATTAAACACTGGAGCCTGTTAAATACATTTTATCATTTTTGTTTGATGTTAGAAATGGCTGTAAAGGTTGAATACAGAGTTAATATTAAATATTAATTATGATACCAAAGTTATCTGAAAAATATTTTATGGACTTCTGCATAAAATTTATGCATTTTTAGTTTCACGATCATTTGAAATTGGCAAAAATGGCATCTGAAAATTAAGCTGTAATCTTTCTGATAGTTTCATTATTAACAGTAACATAGATTTTTGCTTTCGAAAGATAATTGACAGATTTTTTAATGCGACTGAGACAGAAGAAAGTCCAGAGGGACGTTGTCCCTGTGTCCTGCTGACATCTGAAAAATCTACCAGGAGAGAGAGGCAGCTGTTCATACCTCATGGTACGGAGCCGATCCCAGGTGCCTGCCAAGTGTTTTGATATCTATGGGTTGAAAGAACTATACTAGGGTAAATTATTTTTACTATTACAAGAAACTTTCATAAGTGTAAGGACTTTTATTCCGTTTGCACAGTAGTTCTCTTGCATATTGATTACAATCCATTAAATGGGTTTTTTTTTTTAATACTGTAGTTCTGCAAAATGCATTAATTTATACAGTGGCCTCAAACAGGTGTCCCAGTAGACTTCATTCACAGCTGTTCTACAAACCAAATGCATGGAATATAAATCTTCCTTTCCTCACATGAACATTAGCAAGCCAGGCTCTTTACACAATCTGTTCATCAGTACACTAGTTTCCTTGGAAAGTTCAATATCTTAGCTAATGTTTATTAATTAAGCAATAAGACATGACAGACTGTGCAGGAGCCCTAATTAATGGACACCTCTGGTGCCTGCCACACATCTAAGAAGAGCATTAATCAGCACCAACACAGGTCTGAAGTGACTTACCACAATAATAAAATGGTTATTTACTTAAACAAGAACATTTCTCAAAGTTAATAACATTTTTAAGCCTCTACATTACACTGTCTACAGTATTAAAAAATTTATGAGAGGTATTTTCAAACTCAGTTGCCTGAAGTTCAGCTTCCAAATCCCTGCTTAGCAATATAAATAGAGGACGCTAGATTTGCAGAGGTGTTGAGTCCCTCTGGCTCGCACTGACCCGATGGGTATTTTTGCACAGTGGTAGTCTCTGAAAATCAGACTAGGTTTGTTGAGGGGGGAGGTATCAGTCTAACACTTCTCTTCGCATCAGCTTGAGCTCTGTGCTACCTGCGCTGGCTCCTCGTGATCTGAGTGCTGTGACTGAGGGGCTGGACAAGAGACCCTTGGTAGACTTAATTCAGCCCCGCTGTTCATCTGACTGAAGGTGCGTTCACGTGGCAAACGGGCACCGCATCAGACAGCGCTGAACTCACCTCTCCCAGCATGGCCTCCCTTTGGGTAGGGGTGGGCATGTTATCCATGTAAGAAATGAGCATTTAACTGGCAGCCACTCAAAACATCGCTTACTGAGCCATTAATTTCACAAAGTTGTTTAATTAGTAAAGCAATTAGTAAGACGGAATGTGAAAAAATGGACCCGTCTCTCGAGAGTTCATACTTGGAAAACTTTTGGTACTTTACAAAAGCCCCACCCAATTCAATAAATGTTTTATTGCTAACCAGAGAAGAATTTTATTATGATCAAAACACAATAAGTGTTGTAATGTTAATGTTGCCAGACATTTTGTTGTAGCAGAACCTCTGACTATACCTGTGTAAGACCTTATTAATAGTTGTTTGCATAATGGGTCTTTTATGAATCTTTTTAGTGCATGCCCCCCCTCTGTTACTTTCCCTGACATATGTACAGTATCACTGACCTTTGGGAAAGTCCTATTATTTCTCCAAAATAAGCTTATGTGAATTCGGAGTCATTTGTTGTACTAAAAGAAATGTACCAATATCCAGCAAAGTACGCTTTACAATATGTCTAATAACTTGAAATTTCCCAATGACATTTAGAGTTACTAAATGTATTTAGAAGGTCACAGGTGTTCACTGTTAACATTTCGGCACTGAAAGCCTGTGGGTAGGGCTCTGGAGAAAAGGAATCCTTTGTGCTGTGCGTTGCTGAACTGCAGGAAAAGCCCTCAGGAGTCAGCATCATTAGCACAAGCTGCATCCATAGGGCCCACATCATTATTCTGTATTAAGAGTTACTTCTATTTTGGATGTAGGAGTAATTAAATGTTGCTATCTTCATGCTGTAGCAGAATATTTAATATACTCTAGATAGAGGGGTTGCTTTATGAATTCTCACTGCTGGCATGGTCTTGAACAGATACATTGCAGGGTCTGATAGAAGGGAAGAGGACAGACTGAAGCCAGACTCAAAGAAAGGGAAAGGCAGCTGGAGTGAAGGTCTGTGTTGTGCACTGCTCTCACCTGGCGACTTGGACTCTATGTGAGGGTCCTACCAGTCATTCAAACCCTCTTCCCATGAGGTGAATAGTGGGGCTGAATGGACTTGATAGAAAGTCTCTCCCTCCTCCCCCATTCCCAGTTAGCAGTAACAGCAGTGGGAGGGTCAAGGGATGGGCTCGTAACAGAGCCAGTGTGAGGAGAAGGATTATGATTATAGGAGAAGTAAAAGAGATGGTAACAGTTGGGTTCTTCATAGAGAGCTGACCCAACAGCAGATGAAATCACTCACAACTAGAATACAGATTGAAATTCCCCATGTTGTAGCACAAGATTGCATGACAGTGGGACACGATGAGACAGCCAAAAACCATCTTATTACCGCACACCTCATCCAGCTGCAGTCACTACCAGCTGCCCATCACTTAGATGAACAGCCTGGCAAGATGAGGGGCAGAGGCAGAGTTACGGAGAGGTGACACTGCGGTTGGAAGCACTGGCACTGCACAGAAGCCAGGCACCATGGTAGGGCCAACTTTGTTCAGGAATATCTCTGGCTTCATGGGCTTCTTTAATCTCTAAAAAACGGAGTGCTGCAGAGGGAAGGGAGAAATGAAATACCAATTACATGATGAGAAAAGCCAGGCAAAAGACTATCGCCCATGGTATGCTCCTGGGATGTACCAGTTGCAACTGACAGGGGCACCAGCAGAAAGGACAGTGAGCCATCGCTGCATTTATAATTAGTGCAGGCCCTCAACCAGGTAATCCTAATGGGGACGGAAGGGAAAAAGTAACTGCTCAGTGAGCCTCGCTTGTAAAGGCACATGTGGACATTGTACTTATTACTCAGAGAGAGTTGAGTGGCCAAGAGATAATGGGCACAAATGAAACTCGATCAAAACGTAAGAAAACACTTTTCTATTGTGCAGGTGACTGGCACAGGTTGCCCAGAGAGGTTGTAGAGTCTCCATCCTCAGAGATATTCAAAACCGGACTAGAGACAGCCCTGAGCAAACTGCTTTAGCTGACCCTGCTTGAGCTGGTGGGGGCTGGGAGTAGACAATCTTGAAAGGTCCCTCAACGTCAGCTGTTGTGTGATTCTGTGATGTGCTAGTACCTTTTTCCCAGTTTCTTGTTCTGTTCAATCTCCCCTTGAAAGAAGGCTCACTGTGAAACTAACCATTGCATCTATTAGTTTGGGAAGGCAGAGAACTTGAGGCTATATGTGCATTTTGATAGAAAGTGCATTCCATGCAAGGCAGAGTACACAGGTTTTGCAAGAGCATACTAATTATGAACAGGCTGATGCCGTGGCCATATTCGGCTTTGCTTCTGAGAGTAGCTCAAGAATAGCACCCTCTGCTATTGCAAGGCTGAAGTGATGTCCCAGCGCCTTAGCAGTTAGCTCCTAAACCACCACGTCTTTACGATGGGGCTTTTTAAGGTAAACAATGGCAGTTTGCCTTAAAGTGGTGTTTGCAATTATGGTAGTTCAGGAGCTGATAAGTGCCGCTCAGTTCAGGCAAGGGATTAGCTGGGGTACTCATACTGTTAGTTGGATCTGCCTGTTCATCCTCTCTTACAAACTTTGAACCCACTGGCCCACTTGAATCAAATAAAATAAATTTTGTAAGGATCAGCAGCTGGCAGAGGTATAAAGTTGGTTGTAGGACCGAAAGACTTAAATATATGAGAAATCTGTATACAGATGATTTGACACTGTGCCCCAGGGAAAAAGTAGCTTTACTTCAGTTGTCTAAACATAGGTTTCTAATTTTAGACTCCCTAAGGTATCCTGCTTGACCTTCAGTTGTTGCTCCAGAAAAACTCAGGTCTCCTGCACATCCTGCGTCAGCCACATGTGGAGATCTGAGTTACTCTAGAGAGCATCTCAAATGCCAACAGATTACTATCTGTGGAGCCTACTGGGCTTATCTGCGTATTTCACAGTAGATCCATGGTGTGTTTACAGTTCAGATAGTACCAAAGCAATGTCTCCACTGAAGAAAAAGGTCTACCTCAGCTCAGTGGTTGCTTGTTCTCTTCGAGAGGGCAACAAGCCACCACTGCCTGGTCAATCAACAGAAGTGTAGCTCGAAACTAGGCACAGCATGTATTGTCCCATACCTGGTGTTAATTAAGGAGCACAGCAGTGAGCTGGGCTGCTGGCAAGCAGATGAGTGGAGAGAGGATGGAGGCTGTAGGCATTGTCAGGGGAGAATGATGTGCAGGAGAGGTGGTCTAATTCCAAAGGCTAAACTCACAGGAGAAATGCTGAAAAGAAGTAGGATTATAGTACTGGTGAGGCTGTAGAGTACCAATCTAAAGGAAATAAGGCTTTATTAATTCTGCTAGTCTTTTTTGTTTGGGGTGGTTTTGGTTGCGGTTTGTTGTTTTTTTTTTTCTTTTCTTCCTGAAACACTCTGAAATGATGTTTCTTTAATGAAAATCTCTCTCAGATCCTTATCCCCAAATGACTGATCAGCCTTAACAAGCAACCAGACTTGAACAGCTGAATAACTTAGCAACAATATAAAACCAGCCATCTGGGAAAAGTCTTGTCAACTCTTCAGAACCAATGCAGAGGTATTCTAGGCACATATATGAGAGAGGTTAAGATATTCTGCATTTTGACATAGAAATTGATGGCTGGTGTTAAGATTGAGTATACTAGTTTGAGCTGTCATGGGGATCCATCAAACAAGAGAATTAGTGAAAATTTAAATTATGGTGGAGAAAATAGCATTCCCCCTTTCCCATACTTCATTTTCTACGACAAGCCTTCAATTTTACTGGAAGCAAACGTGTTTTCCTAATTGGGAAGGCTTTGCCCACAACTTTTGCAAAAAAAGTCAGAGGAAAACAGCTTTGTTATGAGGGAGGACTGTTGTCCTACACTGTGGTTAAGCCTATAGTATGTAGTTTTTAAGGAAAACAATGCATTTATTCCTTAGAAAGGAGAATTGGCAAATACATTTCTCGTGGCAGCTTAACTCTTTTAGAATTTAACCATGTATGCCCGTTGAAAGGTACTGTCAGACTGTACTGGAGATAATAGGCCAACTTTATCATCAGAATAGTTCCAGTATTCCCTCAAGTTTTGATTTATAGCTTGACTGAGAATTGCATCAACTTGCATATCTGATGCAGATTCCCAGGGAGCTGCGTGAAAGCCACATATAGTCAGCATCATCACCTGGTGAGCTGGCTATGACTCTCTGTGATATGTCTTTAATCCATAGGAAGAAGCTAGTCAACGTTTTAGTTATAGAGGGACAGGTCTTCATGTTTCATAAATTAACTATCTTATTGAAGTTGATAGAGTTATGCTGATTTAAGTAAGTTGAGGTTCCAGCCTAGAAAGTGAATGAGAAAGCAAAGCAGGGCAGGGAGTGACAATCATTTTCAAGGAACATTTCTACAACTCGCAGATTAGTCCTTACTAGTAGTCCTTACTAGATTAGTACTTACATCCTGGTTGGACATCTCCCAGTATGGTCTCTCACCATAGGACATCACCTCCCACATTACAATTCCATAGCTCCACGCGTCGCTTGCTGAAGAGAACTTCCGGTAAGCTATAGCTTCAGGAGCTGTCCACCTTATGGGTATTTTTCCACCCTGGAAAATAAGTTGACAACTTATCAATATGACCAGAATACATAACAGCAAACGTTAGAAAAGAAAAGAAAAGAAAAGAAAAGAAAAGAAAAGAAAAGAAAAGAAAAGAAAAGAAAAGAAAAGAAAAGAAAAGAAAAGAAAAGAAAAGAAAAGAAAAGAAAAGAAAAGAAAAGAAAAGAAAAGAAAAGAAAAGAAAAGAAAAAAGAAAATAGAAGAGAAAAGAAAAGAAAATAGAAAAGAAAGGAAAAGAAAGGAAAAGAAAGGAAAGGAAAGGAAAGGAAAAGAAAAGAAAAGAAAAGGAAAAGAAAAGAAAAGAAAAGAAAAGAAAAGAAAAGAAAAGAAAAGAAAAGAAAAGAAAAGAAAAGAAAAGAAAAGAAAAGATAAGATAAGATATCCTGGATGCTGAGATTCTACATTCTGCCTTCTGTCAATTTGCCTTGTCAATTTGCTGCAAGTGGAAAGGAAGAAATATACCCTTTTCAGAATTCGATAAATATTTGGTTTCTTTTGTAGTCTAATTCACCAAAACCAGCACTTTGGGAAAAAAAAAAACACACGTCAATTCAAAGAACAGAAAGCATTTTAGATGATTCATGTTTGTTCAGAGTCATATAATTAGGCAGAACATGGTTTTTGATTGAAAACATCCCAAGGCTGAAATTCCTAGTACATTGACATTTATTCTCTTTTTCCTTAAATGAAATAGAAACATCTATTGCAAAACAGAGTACTGAAAGCACTTAATAAAATTATGTAAGCGGAAAGGAAACAACAGCCTTTCTATTATTCTTTACTCTTGATAATATCTTTAAATTTTTGTTGCGCCCTTTAAACATCCAGGTAAATAGCAAACCAAGTGTGTTTCTAATAGGTGTTTCCTTAGAATATTGAATAGTTTTGTTCTGCAGCTTTCAACTTAAAATCCAAGTGCTACCACAAAAAAAAAAAATCTGTAAGAATTCAATCAACAGACCTGACTTTTTGCAAGACCACAGTACACAGAATTTTTCTCTGACATTAGCAATTTATACCATTGAAGCTGGCCTCTTCTCCCATAAATAGTTTATGTGTGAAAACTATTTTCCCTTTTCACAACAAAGTATTTCTTCTGCAGATACAATTCTCTTTTCATTATCATTCTCCATATAACTCTCTAAGTAAGTTGAGATAGAGAGCAGTATGTTTAAGGTGCCGCTAGATGGTAGGAGGAGGCAGTCAGTAGAGCTGAGCTCACTTAGCATTAGTTGCTTTCAACAACAGTAATAGATTCTGCTTGGTGTTATAATTATATTTCTGACAGAAACAAAAGAAGAAATGAACTAGAACATCCGTTTGACAATTGAAGAGAAGCCACAGTTAAAAACAAGTATGTAAATATATGTTAATTTGCTTTGAATCTACTAAAAAATTGTCTGTGAGTTGTTGAGGCCTGACTTCAACTGAGATGCTTGTTCTACTAAAAAGTATTCAAAAGCAAAGCTTTGTATCTGTGGTGATGTGCCAGTAAGCTAACTTCTCATCACTGTCTCACCTGCTGATGAAAAATTTACAGTTAACATTTACATTGTACGATAGTTATGATAGTAGCCAAGATGCCCTTTGTACGTTGCAGTTTTTGCAGCTGCTTTTTTAAAGCCTTTGCTTGCTCAGTTGTGGTTGAAGTCAGTGGCAAACCACCTACTGATTTTAGCAGTTGTAAGGTAAAGGTAATACTTTATTTTGTATTTTTGCACAAGGACCTCCCCTACCCTCTTTTCATAATCCAATAACCTGGTGGTCAGATCACTCCTCTGGCACGTCAGTGATGCAGAAAACTTTATGCCCCACCTGCTGCCATCTCTGAGCCTACCCTAGCCGGCACTGCAGGGTGTGATGCTCTTGGTCCCTTCCCGGTACAGCTCTTCCACTTGGGAAGCAATTACAAAGTGCTTTTGGGTATAAGAATGAGGAAATAGGGTGACAAAGAGGATTTGTGACAGGGCATTCTCCAAGGGAAGATCAGCCTAATTTCTTGTCTCTTCCCCAGGGAATTGTTAAACCTTCTAAACAAATTGGATAAGAGCACTTGGCGTTTGAGCTCACAGTCTGGTTGCAATGATGTTCTGGTGGGATGTGAGTCCAACCTTGCTGAGGCAGTGGAAGATTTAGATATTCAGTGCCCCAAATATATACTATACACTGGGTGGTCAGACGAAAAGGATGTGACCTCTGCAAAACAGACAGTTTTAGAATCTAACTGCAGGGTATAGTTCAAAATATCTCCTCACACCACAAAGTTATAGGCCTTATCCTTTTTACTGGATCAAGTTTAGTCCTTCATTTTTAAACATTTTATTGCCAAACTCATGTAATTCCATCCTGAGATCCCTGGCTTCTGCAGATTTTTGGGGACAATCAATATTTTCCTGGCCTAAGGCACAGGGTCATGGTAGGCATTTAACCCCTTTGGACCTGGACACGTGCACTTTTCAAAAGGTAAAGAGCATTCCCCTTCATCCGTATCACAAAAGACACTGCCCTGACAACCCTAAAAGCCCTTCCTCATCAGCAGCGTATCAGTCCTGGCTGACAAACGATGTAGAAGGTGAGACGCTTGTTCCAACACAAGAGTTCACTGTCTGAACCTCACCTTACCAAGCAATCCCCCCTGATGCCTTTTGCTTTATGTCCACTCAGGATGGTTTCTGGAGTGCCACGCCAGCATTCGAGGGAGGACGCAAAAGAAAAATTCCATATTTTCTTTCCTTATCGCAGATCTCGGGAGATGACAGGAAAAAAAAAGTCTACAGGTTTAGATGGTTGTGTTACTGTAAGACTTTGTTTATCAAGACAAACTGATGAATCAACAAGTTTAATATGAGAATGCATTTCTAATTTGGAGTCTTTTCTTAATAGTTTATTATTTTTTAATTTTAATGAAAAGTATTATTTTAGTTACTAAAGATCTACTTTTAGGGAAAACCCAAATTATACATGCAAATAAAAGGCAATTCGATATTTATAAATTTTACTTTTAATGTCTATAACACAATATGGATAATGTAGTAGGAAAATAATTTTTTAAAGTGTATTCTTTTTCTAAGTCTGATTATGTATTCCCAAACTATACTCAAAAAAGAGGTCACATCTCGAGCAGCATTTGCAGCTAGATTTGTGACTATTGGTTAAATATAAATGGGTTTTAAAGAATCTGATTAGACTCTACAACTAGTTTCATGATACAGCTTTACTGACTGATACCTTTTGTACTGAAACAGTAGTGGCTCATTGAGTGTGAAAATGAGAATGGAGAACAGTCTTAACAAAATTCAAGGCAGTTCACGTTCAAGGGCATAAGATGTGTTCAGTGTTGTAATGTAAAATAAAATCCTTTTCTGCTAGCTCTAATGACAAACCGAAGCAAAACCTCTAAAATTTTTACAATGGATTCATCTTATGTATGAAGATGTTATATTCATAAAAATGTAAATTTCAATACTTAATTATGTTTGCAGAATATCTTTTTATGCAAAAAAGTTGTTTTATTTATTTGAAAGCCATTCTAAAGGCAGGGACTGCAATATGACTACCTTAAGAGACGTATATGACTGAACAGTAGTAATAGCTGCTCATGCATAATAAAAGAACACGTAAGGTTTAGAGTAGCTGAAAATATATTTCCTGTTTCTGATTAGAGTAATAAATGGTGTTTCTGATATTAGACATGCCTTTTTACATTTTGGTCTAACTGGGAAAATAATAAATGCTTACTGTTTACAAAATGCCCCACCTTCAAATTAAGATAATTTACAAATCATCTACATTTTACTACTGTAGCAGTGAAATCTGTCATAGCTCCCTGTATCAGAAAGCCCTTATGCAAGCCTATTTTACTTTTAGGTTATTCTCTCTCTTTTGCGGGGTGGGGGGAAGGGGCAGAAGGCGTGTTAGGAACCCAACTGTATTTCTGCCTCATCTCATACATTAATAATGATAGCAGTGACAAGCTAATTTTATTTTCACATAGTAAAAGAATACTAACACCGCTATTCAAATAATTAGGATTCAGCCTTTTTTTCTGTGTGCTGCCAGCTGAATGGCGTCTATCTCCCAATTTTTTTTTTCTTGATTGTAATTTAATAAGCAATTTTACTATGCAGTGTCAAGAGTCCCCTTGGAATTAGAATATTAGGCTCACGTTGCTTAGCTTGTAGAACTGTTTAGAGATCAGCCCTTGAAATGAAATTTACCCCCTCTCCCACCCGCACCCACACCCACGCTCGCTTTCCCTACAGCGTTGGCAACAGCACAGTTCGCTACACATCTAAAGACAGAATTGGAACTACATGTTGCAGAACGCCTCATTCCTTACCTCAAGCTATGCATGAGAGAGACAGTCTTCCCAAAATGCCGTCTCTTCTTTGAGCTTACAAGAAAAAAAAGTGCTTTCGTGATCCATGATGTGAAAAGAGCCCGGCGAGGCAACAGATGCCGACATTATATATAGTCCAACAGGCCACAACCGCGTTTGTGGCATCTCTCATTTGATTTTTTAATTTATTTTATGTTAGACATCTCTTTTAAAAACAGAAGTCATTAACAGTTTCTTTAATTAAATATTTAAACATAATTTAAAACTCCAGCAGAACAATGTAACTGGCAGCTATGGTCCTTGCTCATGCCAAGATGAAGGTCAGGATGTATCAGCAAGCTCAAAATGCTTGATGTGAAGAATGACAGAGAGGCAAAGAAAGAAACCTGTTAGATGCCCAGAATTTTTGGCATGGCCTGCTATCTAATTAAAGCTTGGAGTGATACCACTGAGAGCCTCATATATAAAATTTAAGGTAAGATGTATGACCTCCCACTGGATGTGCAAAGACAGCGATACACATAAGCAGCCCGAAGCAAACACGGTGCAGCAGACTTACACAGAACTAGCAGTGACGTGAAACAACGCCTGTTCCTGTTGAAAAGCCTGTTCTGTATTTTCCTTGAATGACAGGCACTGCAGAGAGACTGTCACAGAGCTGGCTGCAGTTATACTAAATGCTGAGGTGCAAACCCATCAGTTCCAGATGCACAGACATCTAGAACTGCCTATTCCTGGGACAAAGGGTACTGAACTATGTGCACCATTAGTCTAATCTGGCACAGTAATTCCTATGCATCTGTCAGTTACTATTCCTTTATGTATGATGTTACTGAATCGTGCAATAATTTTCCATGACACAAGTGTAGTATCTGTCTTTTTCTCCACCCCAAATGACAGAAATAGGCAAAAAAAAAAAAAAAGAACTGTAGAGTGAAGAGAGACAAAAGTAACGAGAGACATTAGTTTTAATTGTTGGATGTAATTCATCATTCTGTACAAAAGCCGTATGCCACTTTACTGGAGCGATGCTTTTATTTGAGCATATGAATCAAATTTTTCATGTGCAAAGTTACAAATAGTCAGAATTTAGCATACTCAAATCATAATTTAAAACTATTCAGTATTATCAACAGTCTTCTCTAGTGTCTATTGGAATATCAGAGAAACTACATGGCAAGATAACTGCTCTGAAAAGCCATTTCAGAATTCACCCTCATTATGCCCAATTCTAGTCAGTTCTACCACTCTTTCGTTTCCCTCAGTGAACAAAACACCCTGATTTTCAAAAAGACTGGATTTTCTTTTAATCTCTGGGAAAATATTCATTTTCTTTCAAATATCCTGATTAACAATGCTAAAGTTAGCATTCCAATTTTGCAGAACAAGTTATTTATGATTTTGACAATATATCATTTTAGTGAATTTTAACCCCTACAGTACACATGTGTTTGTGTCTTCAAAAAAGGGGGAAAGCTGTTGATGGATGGAAAGAATCAGCGCTTAAGATACTGGCAGAACTAAAAGAGCCAAGATGAAACATTTGGCCACAGATCATCAGAAACACTTCACGTTAACTGGCATTAACATTAGTGGGATGCTTCTCCAAATTACTCCACCCAACCTGTTGTTTTGTCTTCCTAAAGGTCATCAGTAAGATGAACTGATTAGCAGCACACATTAACACAAAATCTCCAGAAAAACAGATATATCCTACCCTTTCGTCTTTTAGTTCAAAAATTAAAGAATTAAAATATCACTGTGCTAAAAATTGAAGAATTATGAAATCAGGAACACTCTCTAAAACGGCTGGGATTCTCAGTAGTAGTAGTAGCAGCATTTCCTTTGAAACAAAACACTTCAACATGCAGTCCCTTGCCTGTTCTGAGGCATTGATCTTCACTTGGGTTGAAAGATAATAGAAAGTCTGATAAAAATGCATAGCTTTGACCCTCAAAATCCGTGTAAGTGAAACGGTAGTGAATATTTCTGACCACTTACATCTGTCCTGCATTCATGTTTTCTTGACAGTGCAATTTAAAGAACTTTATACAATTACAAAGATTCAGCAAACTACCAAATACCAGTGGTTGATACCTTGTCTCCTGTTTGTGTACCTAAGCGGACTACAGACCTCTTCCCTCGTTAGCCATGATGCCTTCATCTACAAGGTGCTCACTGAAAGACCCAAGGCTTTTACACATTTATTTTAAAAACATGTATTTGTTTAGTTTTGGAATGAAATAAGTAGTTTATTCCAGAGATCGAGCAAAATGGTTCCGTGCTTGAAAACAGGCAGAGGCCCCACTCTTCCAGAGCTGAAAGCTCAGTGCACTTTTTTCTTGGAATAGGAAGGGGAGAGAAAGCGAAGAGGAAGAAGGGAAAGACCAAAAACAGAAAAAAGAGATTCAACTTTCAGAAGTTAACTGCTTTACACATCACCTCTGACAGCTAGGGCTGCCAGAGAGCAGCAAGAACAGGGCTGCTCCCTAAGGCTGGGTGATGCCCTCGTGGACAGGGTTTGCCCCGCAGTGCCTGGGAGGATGAGCAGGGCAGGGTGGTGATGGCAGCGGGCGCTATCGACATCCTGTGAGCATCAGGCGAAGGCAAGGTAGCAAGCCAGGGCCAAGGTGAACCCAGTGAACCCAAACAACTCCAGTCCAACAGGGCTGTGGCTGGCCAGCTGCAGTGTCACTGGAGCAGGGACTGATGGCCCCAAGCTGAGCTGAATTGGAGCCCTGGGCCTGGGGGCAGGGGTAGGGAGAAGCCCCCAGGTGAGGCCACGCAGGCCAGTAAGGAGCGGTGACGTCCTTAGAGCCCTGGTAAGAACTAGGCAATTGTACAAAGACAGATAAATACAAGTATTTTGCAAAACCTCTTTGTGACTGGTCTTTCAAAAGGCAATGGGGAGACTGGTGGGGCCAAGGAATCTCATAACATTTTAGAGAGTGAGACTTTGCATTTCCCTAGGGTTAAGAAGGCATCGGTGAGTTTTACAGTATTGGGTGCTTGGCCCTCAATAACAAAGAAATCCTTTCCTTTTCTGAAATTAAATATCAGAACCAAATCTAGTTTAGAAACTATAGGACTACTTGATGGTAATGATAGGAAAAAATGTCATTTCTCTTGAAACTAATATTTCTGGCAAAGATCTATCTCTTTTCAAGAGCATCAATTTCAAGCTATCTGCCAGCTGTGTCAGCACAGCTCACATTACAGCCGTAACCAATTTCTTGAAAGTTACTCCTACAGAGTCCTTCAATCTGCACGTCCAGAGCCTATCCACTTTGCTTACACAAGTAGTCCTACTGAAGTCAATGGAAAAGGTGAAAGGGATTTGCTCTGAGATGCTTGTTTGAAGGATGCCTTACGTTGCACAACTCTGTAACAAAGAAATTGTCTACAAGGTCCATTCTTACAGCAGAACTGAGTTACTGAATACAAATCTTTCTCTAAAAACAAGTCATTTAAATTGAAAGCAAAGATATTACTAGGCACTATGCTTTCTCAAAAGCACCAACAAAGACTGGTCTCTGAAATGATGCCCCTGACTTGCCCAGGGCTTCATGAAGTGCTTATTATTGGATCAAAAGGAAACTGTTACCATGCACTGCTTGAACACTTCATGTCATTAACTGTCATTAACGATTTCGCAGCTAGTGATTTCCACATACGTATCTAGTTGACGTGCACAATAAAGAGTTCCCATGTTTCAGTAATCCAGTGGTCTCTCTCTGTGCTTCCACAGTGCCCAGATCATTCATACTTTACTGCCTTGTCCCTGAATCCCTGCCATAATTCCTCCCACACCACACGATGAGAAGTGGTCAATAAAAACTCAGAAGCATATGGAAACTTGAAAATTGATGACAAAGTGAAAACACAAAATTAACACCATATAGGCTATAGTACTGTCTCCACAATACCTTTTCATATTCCATTCTCTGGGACGCTGTACTAGAGAATGTAGGAACCTAGATACTGCATTCATATACAGCTTGCTCTGGGGTCCAGCAGATTTTATTTATCTAAGGCTTCTTCAACACTTTATTCTAGAAACGAGTCGGAAACATCACAAAAATTAGGATTTTCTTTTGAGAGTTACAGGGCCACACACAGATACACAGATGATGATGATCAGAATTATTATGAGGCTGAGCTACTCTGCAAGTATCATTGCTTTAGTTTTCATCCCAGGAAGTGCAGAGGAGAATTAATATCTTAGTAACTGATGAATTAAATGTTCTGCTCACATTTTTGTGAGCTCACTTCTCATTTTCTCCTGACAGAATTTGCTGGTTCTTTGAGTTTCAGTCAATTCATGGATAAGTAGCTGGTCAAATGATAGGAAACAAACAGTCAGAAAGAAAAGGTCAATTTTTAGAGTGGCATCCCCCAGAGACCAATTCTTCTGTTCTGTTGGCAGCGTATGTAGAAAGAATGTACAATACAGGCTGGACAGCAAACAGGTAAAATTGTGGTAACAAGACAAAGGTATTCATGGTAGTAAAGATAGTAACTGACCACAAAAATTTGCCAAAGAATATTATGATACTGACTTGCCAAGTGATAAAAATGGCACAAAATCAGTGTCATAAAGTGTTGCACACAGAATAAAATTCTCCTAACTTTACATAAAAAAATAACATGAATGTACTAAGCTATTGCTGTTCAAGGCTGAGATTGTACAATCATAGAACCACAAAATGGTTTGGGTTAGAAGGGACCTTTAAAGATCATACAGTCCACCCCTCCTTGCCATAGGCAGGGACATCTTCCACTAGACCAGGTTGCTCAAAGCCCCAGCCAACCTGACCTTGAACACTTCCAATGATGAGGCATCCACAACTTCTCTGGGCAGCCTGTTCCAGTGCCTCACCATACTCATCATAAAAAATGTCTTTGTGTCCAGTCTACCCTGCCCTCTTTCAGTTTAAAACTGTGGCCCTTTGTCCTGTCAACACAGGCCTTGGTAAAAAGTGTCTCTTCATCTTTCTTATAAGCCCCCTCTAGTATTGAAAGGGTGCAATATGGTCTCCCTGGAGCCTTCTCTTCTCCAGGCTGAACAACCCCAACTCTCTCAGCCTGTCCTCATGGGAGAGATGCTCCATCCCTCCGATCGTTTTTGTGGCCCTCCTCTGGATCCACTCCAACAGGTCCTTGTCTCTCTTGTACTGAGGACTCCAGAGCTGGACACGATACTCCAGGTGGGGTCTCACCAGAGCAGAGTAGAGGGGAATCTTAGCAACAGAAAAAGGACCAATTCCTAAGGAGATAAACTGTCAGACTGCTATCTGTAAAAGCACTGACCCGGCTATTGGGTGGGTGCACAGAGGACTTATGTTTGCTCCATGGAGGGATGACACTATCTTATACAGATTTCAGTCTTATATCTTTCATCAGCAATAAATAATTTCAGTTACTAATAAAAAAAGGGAATAAAAGTATTCCCAGACTGTTGGGAAGCATGCAAGTTTCATGTCTTTAAGTGAGCCCACATAGTGTGTTAAAACATTATGTATTGCAGGGGAGATGGGAGAACAGATGCTGATGAAGGCGAAGCAACTGAGTCCAGGGCCACGCGTCAAGAAGCACGACAGTGGCCAGGGACCTGTTAAGTACTGGGCACCATCTCCTGCCTTCCCATCCAGTGACAGGGAGGGACGAAGGTGAGGAATAGCTTGCCAAGGTGGGCAGCGAGGGACAGCAGAGGACAGAAACAGCCGTTTCTCCTGTGCTAGACCAAAATGCTCCCAGTGCCGCCCTGCTGGTTGTCCAAAGAAATGAAGTGTATGAGCTGCAACTGCACTGTCTGTCAGCCATCCCCTGGCTGGGAGCTTTGAACTGCTGGCAATTTCAAGAAGCACGGATGACAGAAAGGTGGAGTCAGGAAAGTCATCAAAGGCTACATATCAAATCACCTAAACATGGTGTCTACTGTCCCTTTAGGCACTGTCACTTGCTCACTAGCTGTCATTTAGGAAATCACAGGTCTCCCCGCTGTCTCATGTCTGCCAGCCCCATGCAGAGATCTCTGGTTCCCCATGATATCTCAGAGGCAGCTGATCCCTTCCTGATTTCACACAGAATCACAGAATGGTTTGGGTCGGAAGGGACCTTAAAGATCATCTAGTTCCAACCCCCCTGCCATGGCCAGGGACACCTCCCACTAGACCAGGTTGCTCAAAGCCCCATCCAGCCTGGCCTTGAACACTTCCAGGAAAGGGGCATCCACAGCTTCTCTGGGCAACCTGTTCCATTGTCTCACCACCCTCACAGTAAAGAATTTCTTCCTGATATCTAATCTAAACCTACCCTCTTTCAGTTTGAGGCCGTTACCTCATGTCCTATCATTACTCTCCCTGATAAAGAGTCCCTCCCCATCCTTCCTCTATGCCCCCTTGAGGTACTGGAAGGCTGCTATAAGGTCTCCCCAGAGTCTTCTCTTCTCCAGGCTGAACCACCCCAACTCTCTCAGCCTGTCCTCATAGGAGAGGTGCTCCAGCCCTCGGATCATCTTTGTGGCCCTCTGCTGGACCCGTTCCAATTTCCAACATATTTAATGAAAAACAGTATCTAAGCAAAGGAGGGAGATCACAATATTTCTCCTGACAGAAAGGTAAGATTGCTCAGTACGCTGCCGTTCTTCTAGATCAGCCAGCAGCTTGAAGGCAGTGGCTCTGTGGCCAATCAGACAGCAAAACGTTGGGCATAACATGCAGCCACTTTACCCAGCTGGCAAACTAGGCAAACATTGGGGCTACTGGGGACACAGGTATAGGGATGTGGCAGGGGCTTTTGAGTAATTTGATATTGTATGAGGCCACAGGGACACAGGAGGGATCTAAGCTTTACCAGGGAAGTGAAACTGGTGGAGCACAGCAAGAAGGTGCCATGGGGAGACTCTGAGAAGATCAGAAGTTACGGTATCGAGGCTGCAGAAGATAGCCTGAGAACTAGGATAATGGTAGCGTGAAAATGCAGTTGATGTACGTAATGGAGCCCTAGGGCACAGGGCTTCATAAATTTGCTCCTTGTAAAATAAATTATTCTCTATCCTCAGACAAAGGAATGTATCCTGTTACAGCAGAAGTTACAACACAGTGTTTTCATACCCTAACTGCACAAACATGGGTGAAGCATATTACAAAGAAACAAACAGAAGAGAGTAGTTTTCAGTCTAAGTTAGGGGCTGCTTCACAACAAAGCTTCTCTGATATTTCTATTTGGTTTAGTGACATACTGGTACCATCCATAGATCACTGCAGCGTGGCAGCATGCAAATTGTTGAATAATAGGGTAACCATCTGTTTGATGATGAATAGTTTGGCACAGAAATGTGGTTGGCCCTTCCTGCGGATAGCCACGTTCAACTAAATCTCTGTCAACTGCCTGAATAAAGGGCACTGAGCGTCAAGTTACTTTCTATTTCACTATCACCAGTTTCCCAGGGCAAAGCACTGACTAATGCTTATGGTTGTAGCTCCAGTCATACTAATGGCAATGCCAATTTAACATATAGTGTTTATACTAGTGTAATGTTGGTTTACAGACACTGAGAATCTGCTTCTGACCTTCAGTGCCTGAGGACTGGAGGAAGGCCAATATCACTCCAGTCTTCAAAAAGGGCAAGAAGGAGGACCCAGGGAACTACAGACCGGTTAGTCTCACCTCCGTCCCTGGGAAGGTAACGGAGTGACTCGTTCTGGATGTCATATCCAAGCACGTTCAGGAGCAGGAAGTTATTGGAAGTGGTCAACATGGATTTACCAAGGGTAAATCATGCTTGACCAATCTCATAGCCTTCTAGGATGTTATAACCGGTTAGTTAGATGAGGGCAGAGCAGCAGATATCATCTACCTTGACTTCAGCAAGGCTTTTGACACTGTCTCCCATACCATCCTCCTTAGGAAACTGAGGAAGTGTGGACTAGACGAGGAAACAGTGAGGTGGATTGAGAGCTGGCTGTGTGACAGGACTCAGATGGTTGTGATTAATGGAGCAGGGTCGAGTTGGACGCCTGTAACCAGTGGTGTCCCCCAGGGGTCAATACTCGGACCAGTATTGTTTAACATATTCATCATCAACAACGTCGACGAGGGGGCAGAGTGTATTCTCAGCAAGTTCGCTGATGATACCAAACTGGGTGGGGTGGCTGACACCCCAGAGGGCTGTGCTTCCATCCAGCATGACCTGGACAGGCTGGAGAGCTGGGCAGAGAAGAACCTAATGACGTTCAACAAAAGCAAGTGTAGTGTCCTGCACCTGGGGAGGAAGAATGTCAGGCATCAATATAGGTTAGGGGTGGACCTGCTGGGAAGTAGTTCTGAGGAGAAGGATCTGGGGGTCCTGGTAGACAGTAAATTATCCATAAGCCAACAATGTGCCCTTGTTGCCAAAAAGGCCAATGGCGTCCTGGGGTGCATCAAGAAGAGTGTGGCCAGTAGGTCAAAGGAGGTCATTCTCCCCCTCTACTCTGCACTGGTGAAGCCACAACTGGAATACTGCGTCCAGTTCTGGGCTCCCCAGTTCAAGAGGGACAGGGAACTGCTGGAGAGAGTCCAGCGAAGGGCAACAGAGATGACTGAGGGATTGGAGCATCTCCCTTATGAGGAAAGGCTGAAAGAGCTGGGACTCTTTAGCCTGGGGAAAAGAAGGCTGAGGGGAGACCTTATTATGGCATACAAGTATCTAAAGGGTGGGATGAAGGAGGATGGTGCCAGACTCTTTTCAGTGGTTCCCAGTGACAGGACGAGGGGCAACGGGCACAAGCTGGAACATAGGAAGTTCCGATCAAATATGAGAAAAAAAACTTCTTTATGGTGAGGGTGACAGAGCACTGGAACAGGCTGCCCAGGGAGGTTGTGGAGTCCCCTTCTCTGGAGACTTTCAAGACTCGCCTGGATGCAGTCCTGAGTGATGTGCTCTAGGCAATCCTGCTTTAGCAGGGGAGTTGGACTAGATGATCTCTAGAGGTCCCTTCCAACTCTGAAATTCCATGATTCCATTTACAACAGCACCATTTCTTAATACTGCCTTTCTAGACTTCCGTACTTCTTTTCTATATCTTGATATATTTTAATTTAGGCTGTTCATAAATTGTGGCACTGGGATACCTTTTGTCCTATATATCAGTTGAATTTACTCCTTGTATTCCCCAGATGGCATAAAGTTTTGAGTAATAAAATATCAGATTATCTTTTTCTGATTATGCATCATACTAAATCATCATCTGACTGATGATAATATAATGGGAATAACATATTAACATAATTTATCATTCCTGTACCTTACTCGGGGGATATTTTACTTTATCATATAATATATTAGTTGTCACTTCCATGATATATTACAGTAAGACATCATCAGAAAGAAACGTTTTGATGAAGTAGTACTTAACAGTAGAGACTATTATCTAGGGATAAACAGTCCTCAGGGGTACTTTGTTTAACAAAGTGGTGTAATACAAAGGTAAGAAGATACATGGCATAATGAGAGATGGGATTATTCTCTGACTGATATCAGACTTGCCACTGGTGCTAGACCAGCTGTGGTTTATCTTGGAATAGTAATTTATATAAATTGCTATACATCCTCTAAGCAGTGGTGACTTCTGCATTACCTTCATGAATTCAGCAAAATGCTTTATCAAAGTAGTTGAAACTTGTTTTGACCTTTCAGAGTGTCTCTACAGATAAAAATAGCCAGTGTATTTATTGCCCTAAAAAAACTACCTAGTTCAAAATAATGAAAAATGAGGAAGTTTTGATGTGGGTTTTGTTGTTTGTTTGTTTGGGGGCTTTGTTTTTTTTTTAATTTAGAAATGTAAATTTAGCAGAGGTAGATTGTCAAATCTTTTTTTTGAAACCACAAATTCATTGAGAGACAGCCATTTAAATAATTTTTAGCATTCAGGCTTCATGCAAACTAAGCATATGCGTCTTGCTAAGTTACATCAAATCTGGCTAAACTCCTGCCTTAAGGCACAGATGCGCAACAGTCATGTGTTTACATGGCCAGCTTGCATAATATACGGGTAGAACTTCTGCAGGAAGTCCCTTTTTGTGCTATAAAAGAAGCATATGCAGTGACTTTTTCTTTTCGTCCCCCCCCCAATCATCTCAGTTATATTTATGTACTGAAAAATGAATATATGCATATATTCATATATACAGGAAATGGATTTCCAAAGCTCTTCTGGTGGACAGCGAAGCAATATGCATTCCAACATCAGCACAGCTGTGCCTGCAGCATCTGAAGATAAACCCTCAGATAATAGCATCGGGGAAGAGAGAGTAAATCAAATGCATTCAGCAGAACTTAATGACATTTTAAGAAAAAAGCGAGTTTCTCCTTTGTCTATAGATAGCTGACAATTTACTCTTTGGTTTACACATTTGCTTCCCTTGATTTCTGGATTATAACCTTGTATACTTTGGGAAATTAAGGCCAACTAGTCTTGATATCAGTGAAGTATGAAGTTATGGAATACTAATGCAAGGTTTTGATTCCTTACTTTTAAGATCTTCTGTGTAAAGTGCTAAAGTTCAAGCCTATCTTCAGAAACAGAAAGCCATATCATTTCAAGAGCCAGAATCTAAACAAAACACCACCTATTTTCACACTCACAATGAAGTGGGGTGTATTTTATAGCACTTGCATCCCTCCATTGCTTGTTTCAGTGTAGACTGGAGAATTTCTGGGGCGGACTGGTGATCATTCTCAGTAATTCCCAACAACCCACAGGACCCCTTTAGCTCCAATGAAAGAACTGAAGAAAGAACTGGAATCTTGCAAAGGACGGGTATCATATGTAACCTGGTAAAAACAGTGGTATCAAGATGAAAAATTTGTCAGGTAAACTCAGCGTCCAGTGATTTAACACCACCAAACGCAACACTGAAAAGAAGCCATCATCCCTTATCAGCAATTTCCAGAACACTACTTGATTTATTCCAGGTACTAGAGAGCTCACTAATTACAACTTCAAGAATGTGCTCTGGGAAATTGATCTAGATGAGCCATCTATCCTCCTTAACAAATTTCCACACCTTCTGGCATACTCTCTGAAACTTTTCCCGTGGCTAGGACATCAATATCTCCACAGCAGGTATTCTTATGATTAATGAAAGGTAGATTAGGCTGCGCTTTTGGCATAACTTGGCTTAACCTGAAAAAAAAACCACCAATGCAACACCCCTCATTCCCAATCACACAATCACTGATAACAAAAAACAATTAAAAGGAAAAATCACACATACAAATGCACTGTTTTCTTCCTAGGATAAGATGTAGCATTCAGAAATGAAGCCCTTCATTGCTCTTTCAGTTCTGCAGCCCACAGGACACGCACAGGATACGCACCCACCAATGTGGCCATTTTCTTGGCCATCACTTATGTCAACAGTGTGTACTTGAGTTGTTCACTGGGCCCTCATATTTCAGTGCCTTGATTAAATATTCTTCTCTTCACAATTATTCCTCTGTTTTTCTATGATGCGCTACAAGTGATCTTCAATTAGGGAACTTTTGCTGTTTCTAAAATACAAGTGGGTGCTAGAGATCTTTGGCTTTTAAATGTATCTACTACTGCTTCTGCTGACTTATCTTGGCTGAAAAAAGTCTGGGTTCTTAAGATTCAATCCAACATCTTTATCTCTTGTTCCATGGTTTTAGGCATTATTCTTAGCGGCAGTATCTCTCTCACTCCTTTTCTTTTCACTTTCTCTCTTTACAGAGGAGATGCAATTGCAGCTAGCTTTCTAGCCGTCCACACGTGAATAGATGTTCCCTCACTTACCCTCAAACTCTCTTTTCTGAAGCTCATGTTTTCCACATGTGATCATGATCTCATTTGTCTAAATGGAGTTGTTGATGGCACGCTCTTGGTCTTTCTAGCCCTCCCTCCCCATTTCATCCACAGTTTGGAACTCAGATAAACAGAAAAACAAGAATAGGGAAACGAGTCTTCAACTTCTCACAGCTATATAGAGTTAATGGCGGCAAGGGATTGATCATATTTTTCATGGGTATTACTTTTTGCAATATACGCAAACGATGTGTCCACAGACTAAAGCCATGATATTTTATTGTACATTTGGTCTTTTAAAGTGCTTCAAATATCTATTGATTGTTTAAGATTTTCAGCAATGGAATACGGGTAATTGCTGCTGCATCAAAAATGTCTACCGAAAATAAGCATAAGGATAGTTAAATTATTGTTTATTTTGGCATTTGAGGGTTAAAAAGCTCAGAGTTGAAGCTGCCTTCTTTAGATTCATGGTAATCACAGCAGTGTACCATACAAAAATCTTCAGTCAGAAAAACAAGCTTGGTTTTGTATTGTTCCCCAATTGTCTTCATAGTTACATAAAAGCCTATAAAGCGTTTGTTTGAGGTACACTGACCAGTAACGATTTTTCCAAGCGCTGGAACCAAATTAGGAAAAGTTGTTTTTCACACTTCATATTTTGTAAGTATTTCCAAAAACAAGAGGTAATTTTGCTGAAATTCGATAAACATTAAAATGGTGCAATAACACTGCTTAGCCATTTTGCTCTTCAGAGTGCTTTACAGCTCATAACTAATTACTCTCGTGGCAACCCTCTGAAGAAGCTACTGTCTCCATTTAACAGTATGAAAAACAGAGACAGAGGTTGAGGACTGTCAAATATGCTGAATACCTGCAACTCCCACTGGCAATAACTGGATTTCTAGATGCTCGCTGTTACAGAGAGCAGGCTGTAAATGATTTATGACGGGTAAAACTGCAAGGTAAAAGAGCAAGAACCTCTGAGATGAAGTTCCAGTTTATGCAGTTGTTGGTTTCTTGGGCTGTGCCTTCATCAGCCAGTGGAGAGAGCTTTCTGATGGATTTTGTACTTATAAAAATAGAAAAACAAATTAATGCTCACCTGCTATGAATGTTTATATGGACACCTTTCTCCTTTGCAGTCTGTCCACTCAAGTAAAAAAAAAATAAAAAAATCAACACACAGATTTTAAAGAATGAAATAATTATAGACAAAGCAGAACCTGTTCTATTTTGGTACAGAAAAATCAAAATTATTCTCACAGTATGTACCTCACCAGGAAAGGATGAAATATGCAACGCAAAGAAAGGTATTATCTTTAACAATTCCACCTTGGAGCAATCTTTATAATACTTACGAATCCCAGCATTACATTCCACATACAATTGAGAAACGTTGCTGAAGTTATTAAGCAACAGTAACATATACAAATCTCTAGACTGGTAAAAATTTATCATATTCACTACAATAAATCAAACCTTTTCCTCAGTGCAACACTGTGGTGTATCCCCTAAAGTATAATAGTGATGATCTCCTATCTCTGATCTTTGTAAACACTACAAAACCAGCAGAAAGCTATTTAACCTCTAAGAACACACAATCTGTTCCATTTTCTTTTTTTCAGTTTAGCTCAAAAGAACAGAAAGCAAGCTAATAACAACTTCTCTCTTTTGTTATTCAACCTGCACGCTAACTTTCATAATGAAAATTCAGTTTCATATTTTAGGCTTGCATTTGTGGTTTTTTTTTTTATTAAATTTAGTTCCTCTTATTGTTAATTTGATTAAACACACATCACCACTACTAAGCTGCAGGAACAAAATGTTGGCTTTAATGTGTTGCTCTGGGACTTGTCATTAAGCCAAATTCACAGATGTTCCAATGAACACGCGGCATTTGGTCCATTTCTAGGATAAACATCATGGTTTATTTTATCTACAGTGTCACGATCCTGCATAAGTAAGCAGTAAGATCAGTTAAGTCCCCTCAC
This sequence comes from Larus michahellis, assembly GCF_964199755.1. Classification (NCBI taxonomy): domain Eukaryota; kingdom Metazoa; phylum Chordata; class Aves; order Charadriiformes; family Laridae; genus Larus; species Larus michahellis. Next base: position 106,009,175 of record NC_133896.1, on the reverse strand, counting down.
CTACTCTATTTATAGCTTTATACTTTTGATAAGCAAAAGTGAAAACGGCAAAATTCAGGAAAGGGGAAAAATCCTTGTGGTCTTCGTGCCTCATCATGAAAAGATTTTTGTGTTTGAGGATTCCTTTGTAGTTTTGCCTATTGTGACAAGATGTAAATTTTCTCAAACAATGAGGTAGGTAGAAGTTTTTATACTTAGAAGCAGGAAAAACTGTGAAATTATATTTAGTAGCTGGGTGAAAATGAAATGATCGTGATGGCTCATAAGTATGTGAATAACCCTCCCAGAATCCTCATGAGGTCTGATCAACTTCTGTTATGTTACTGAAAGACATTGGCCTATAAAAACTTAATAAGACAGAAAATTGGTATTTTGAAGTGCTCTGACATAAAGAAAAGAATACATCTGCATACATGAAGAAATTGTTCATGAGCAACAAACAGCTAACTCCACGGACACATTAGAAACACAGCAGCTGCAAATTAAGATGTGCTATGCTTATGAAACCTACAGGAACACTTAACGCTGTTCACATGGACTACAAAGCTGGTGTTGCACAGCTACCAGGAAGAGTTGGGTGCATATTAACTATGAAAAACAGCCTTTTCCCACAGAAATATCTACCAAAGTACACATCGCTCTAATAACAGAATAAGATCTTGGGTGGAGAGAGGTAGGTTCCTCATAAATGCTTGTCCCAGCCTTGTCCTCCATGAAAGAATTCTGACTCAAATTGCAAAAGTTCACTATTTTTTTTTTAACAAATACTTTTTGGGGGATGCCGAATCTTTTAAGGGACAAGTTTTTAAATTCTTCTTACTGTTACAAGAACTAGGGGAAAAAAAAGCACATCAGTATTTCAGTCCCATGATTATTCCAAGAGTTGATTCTTCCCAATGAAAGATAACTCAGAGTAAAATCACACATGCTGACAAGTGAGATGCTAGCAGTTTGTGGAGCCCAGCCTGTGCATCTGCTATAATTAAATTTGTACACACAAATTGGGGAATGCAGTGTTGCTACTCCTCTTAACGGGATAGACCTTCTGAGCAGAACTTTTAAAGCCTGAGTTAAAGTCTTATTTTAATGAGTCTTCAGTATGTCACATCAATTTTCACTTGTGTGTGGTTTTTTTTTTTTTATTGCATAGATTATGAAAGAACATCAATTGATGTATAGGCGGCTAATAGAAATACCTTTTACTATTGGTTATAAACAAGTCTGTGTAAAAAGACCAGGACAATGCAGTACACCACAGGCAGAAACCTAAAAGTAAAAACTCAAGACAATCTCATAAACCCCCAGTATTATGTTGCATTTGCGGTATACAGGATGGTGTTATGTTGCCCCTGTAACAATTTCAAACTTTAGTTTCAAAGCCTTATGTTTCCACGTTTAAAACTTGAAAGCACTACAGTATTATTCATGCAGAAGTCAAGTGAAAAGAGGCTTTTTCTTGCTTTTATCTATACACCTCATAACACACAAGAATTTCAACTCCAGTGTGGTATACGCAGGACTAGAAACAGGTACGTCAGCACGGGGAAGATACAGCTTGTTGCATTGCAGTCCACAACTCTGAGGAGATCGTGGGAATCAGTCATATAATAGCTGGATTTCATAACACCTAGTCAAAAGGCAAGTGACTGTCGCGTGGACTTTAAAAAAAATAAGCAGCAAACATAGTACTTGGCCAACTGGTTTGCAGTGGAGAGAGGCTTCCAGAGGAGCCAGTTAAAGGAACCTTGTTTAAATATGCTGTCAAGAAGCATGTTGAGCTTGCTACCTTCGCCATGGGGTACCACACTGGTAAGGTTACCAAATAAAAAGGAAAATTCACATGCAAAAGGACCAAAACTATCCCAAGCAACAGTCCCTGTCCTCTTATAATTAGGAAACCAGCAGAAATTAAGGACTTTCCTTGGGTCATAACACACATTTGGAAAGAAGCTGTCCATGCGTCAAATATTGTCATTTGTGTACCTTACCTGTGAGGGAAAGTACATTTCATCTAAACATAACATCTGCAGCAGTGAAACAGGATTTCTGATGTGACTGGATATGTAGGACATGGAAAAAAATATAGGTCAGTTAATGGCAGATGGACGGAGTATCAGACTCTAAAAATATATGACACCAGAGAGTCAAACAGGCTTCTGCTGCCTTCTCTGAGACTTCCACTGTGACAAACCTTCCCACACAGAAAAGATCTCGTCAAGGAATCCAGTAAGCACTTTCTTATATAATTTTGCTATCTCATATGTAATAAAAGGTGTACTAAAATGAGTAGGTTCCGATAACTGAACCTATAATATACTTTTAATAAGGACTTGGCTCTGCCTTCAGCTATAACTGGAGAAAAAGCATGTTTGAAGAAAGATATAGTGCTTTACTGTTGTGCTCTCCAAGCATTTTCCGTAGTCATTCAGTCAGGAAGAGTAATAATAGGTTTTTTTAGAACACAATACAGGAAAAAGGCAGCAAACCCATATGACATTTTTTGTTTTTTCCTTTTTTCTGTTTACAGTTTTTTCTTGTCTCAAAGTGAGGTGAAAGGCCCAGGAGAGGGGGCATGTTGCCTACAGTTTTACTTCTAATGGAGGCCCCTTTGCTTGGGGTGCTACTGACTCTGCTCAGGGAAAGACGTATTGGGAGAAGGTAGGATGTGGCAGGCAAGAGAGAGCCTCAGGAAGTTCACGCTGAGCTGGGAAGACGTGTATCGAGGAGCAGGCAGCCAAACCTCAGAAAGGAAAGGAAGAACTTCCTAGAGATGTGAAGGGGTTGGTACGATTCACAGGGTCATTGACTAAGCCTAACCTGCAAGCGAGTTCTATGTGTTTGCCTGAAGTTCTGGCTGACTCAGGGTCCTGTCACAAACATTTTCTCCCTGATTCCTGATAGGGATTTAAAGATAAAGCCCTAAGAGAGGGGAAATCCAAAAGAACTCCTGCTGATGTTAAGATACTTAACCACAGAAACACGGTATCCTCTGCATGTTGAATTACACCGTAGATGATTGTCACCGACACATAGCAATGTGATATTACTATTCTGTGGAGGACAGTTAATGTCAAAAATATGTACAAACCCTTCCTCATTATCCTTTCCTAATTACGAAGCAGATGTTACTTATAGTTTTATTTCTGATGGAGGCCAAATGTTCTATATACAATCGGAAAGAAGCAAACAGATATTAAAACCTCAAAAAATTACTAAAGCTATGGATCCCACTATGTTTCTTTCCAGAAGAGTGTAGCAGATCTGGCAAATAATTTATGAGCATGACAGTTTCATGAACCTTTGGCGGCTCCTATTTAGAAAAGGCTTTGAAAAGAAAGCCTGCAAACACAGTGTGCATTAATTTCATTGAATAATTTACAGTGTATTGTGGTGTGGGTTCCCCCCCCGCCTTTATTCTATGAACGGAGCAAGTTTCAGAAGTAATACTATGCAATGAAATATATTCCTTTTGTTAGTCACAGCTGTTAGGTGCATCTTTCTATTTGCTGTCTTTTTCCTATACCTCCTCTTATTGCAACTTTGCTGTACCATAAACAAAGGCAATTTGATCAAGAGACTAAAGGGATTCCAGAAAGTTTTTCAATCTTTCTGATAAAAAACCTAGTGCAGAAAATTTATTGCTTAGAACAAATAATCCATTTAGATGATATAAAGTGTACCCAGCATCAGCATGTCTACAACACAAAGCAACACGGTGCAGAGACGAGCTCTTGAGAAGCGGGTAGGCTAGCCCATGTGGCATGCCTCACTGATGGGACAGTACTACCAAAAACATAAGCAGAAATGCTGCTGACTTACTCTAGTGCAAGCTACAAGAGAGAGCCAAGAGCTCTTCAGATCAGTGCATGGAATAAGGTCTCAGTTTAAGAAGGCAATACAGCACCTATCTATCTGATCCTAAAGCCAAGGGAAGCTGCGCTGCTCCCGCTTCCATTCTTAGCTAGAATAGCTTGCTAAAGGAATATTTTTCTTACATTACATAATAAACTGAAAATTCTGTAAAGCCAAATTTTAAGACTACACAGTCAAGCCTTCAAAAATTAATAAAAGATAGAATTAAATAGGTAGTTACACAATGCTAATACGAAATGCTGTAATAGGCTTCCTTGACATGCCTAGATTCTTTGAAGGATGGCCTGTTGACTTCCTCCCCATTTTACAACTGCAAACATTTAGAAATAACTAATTAACTTAGTAAAATGTAGACCAGTATACGATATATTCTTTTCATTTAGAATAATAAGGGTGAAGCAGTTGTTAGTCAAGACAGATACACACAGGCTTTCTCAACTTCTGGGAATATGTTTCCATTCATAATCGGCATCTGCACATTTGAAAAAGTAAGTATCCTGAGTAAACCATAGCCCCAGCACAGGAGCTGTTTACTTTTAAAACACATTTGAATTAGTTCAGTTCCTGTAATGAACTACTAAACTTGTAAGGAAAAGATTAGTCAGAGAGCTATGCCTGAGAAAATTATAACAAAAATTGGACCAGGGGAACAAAGACCAAATTAAACTTCACATTGTGCACATTTTACTTAAAGCTGTACTTGAATATATTATTTGGCAACTTGAATTAATTATTCTACTTTGTTAGAGAAAAGGCTGAAGAGAATCTCTTCAGGTTCGATACTTTTATGAAGCTAATGATGGCATTAATAACTTGCTGAAAAATTTAATTATCAATTCAGAGAAATGTGTTTTAAATAAGTACATTGAACATAACATGAGAATGCAGTTACAATGATTGTGCCATGTTTATTCATTAGTGCACAACCAAACCAGGACCAGACTGCTGGATATTCCATGCTTCTCCAGGAGACAATGAGTATGAACAGAGAATGTCTGCCAAGTGTTTAATCAATAGTACTGCTCCTGTGATTTTGGGAGTATATCTGCACTGAAAGGCCTCTCTGTGTTTGAAAATAAAATAAATTAAGCATAACTGTGACATTGCTAAAGAGGCTGAAATAAGAGGAATGGCTAAGTGTGGTGGCTGACTTGCAGGATTTGGGCATAAAATTAAAGTTTTCTTAGAGTTCGCTGTATGTGTTATTATGATGAATTTAAAGGTAATCTGTGTAAAGGAAGGTAAATATTTCTTAATTGTCTCAATATTGTTATTCAGCTTCCTCATTTTGTGAGATATGGATCTAGTATGTTTTTCATAGGCTACAACTGACTTGACCAAATATACTTCTGCATTGGCAATGAGTGCTACAGTGGGAGAAAGAGCCTACACACAATCCTCACGAGCTAATTGTTCACGTTGAATAACAGCTTATCTGTGACTAGAAGTATTTCTTTCCGCAGAAATGCTGAAGATTTGGGAGCTATTCAGCCCCAGTAAGGATAAGAAAGCTTCTAAGGTGTGCAACGCATTATGAGATTTACTCTAGAACTTTTCCTGAAGTAAAGAGTAGGGTGACTGCATTTTTATTCAAAAGCGTTTGCATTAAAACCTCAGATGTGGATATTCAAGAGGGAATTTAAATGAAAAGCAGAGTGCCTGATGGAAAAAAATATGATAGTTCCAGTCAGAGGGTTGATATAAAACAAGATACAATGAAAAGAGAAAGTAGAGGGAGCAATAATAGGTAATACATGGTGAGTGAAGATAGAGGCAGTTAGAAATTAGAGTAGAAATGAAAGCACAGTTAGTGATGCGGTGTTATGGGAAAGGATGACAAGTCTCATCTCAAAACACACTTCAGCTCATTTTAGAAAAACAACATAAAATCAAGAGGGTAAGCATGGCCACATTACTAAGAAGAAAACTAGTTCTTCTATGTGGTTTCAAATCTTTATATGTCCTTTATTTCCAAATACTGCACATTTCTTAGTGAGGTCAAATTAAGCATGTTCATCTAATGCTTTCCTTGAAAAGAAATATTATTTTAACAAAGCAGTGAAATTTCTGAGTCTGTTAATGAGTCATTTGCCTCCTCTGTTACTTCATAAAACTTTCTCTACTGGCCCTAACCCTCATTTAATGGATTTCTGACATTTGAACTGATGAACCAAAAGCCTCGTATGGAATAGGCGGTGATATGAACCCGTGAAACATTTTATAGGAGAGAAAAAAAACCCCACACATGAGATTTCCTAAAAGAAAAGGTTCTTTTTTCCCACCAAAGAAATATAACTGAAAAGGGAACAAGGAATTTAGAATATAAAAAATACCCCACGTATCCTTTTCATGCAATAATACACAGAACTAATGAACATAGATTTTGGAATTGCTTTGAATATAATAAATATGTGGAGAGATTTTTATTTTTTAAATATTCTGACAACAAAGGTAGAGTTGATGTCAGGAGACAGAAGATTCTGCTACCTTTTAAGCTGAAGATACAGCCACAGCGGGGCAGTCAAGGACAAGACATGCGATTTGCTTCTAGAACACTTCCAAAGTGCAAGGAACAGATCAAATATTTTAGATACTAAGGGCAAAAATCCCACAGTGCTTAGTCAGGCACAACTCCGTTGAAGCCAATGGGAGTTTTGCCTGAATAAGTACTGAGCAAAGACTATGATGTTTGACCCAGATTTATCAGAGTCATACAAATCTAGGTCTGACACGTTTTTAAGAAAGACAACCACTGTGCCGCAATATTCCTGCGGCATTCTGTTTAAAGGAAACCACAGTATCAGTAAGCTATGAATCATCCCCCGCACCCCACCATGTATATAATGAAGGGAAGAAGTCACAGCTGGGCAAGAAGCTGTTATCTTGAAAATCTGCCAGAGCAAGACTAAAAAGAATAAGTTTACCATTGCAGAATTTTTGAAATCTGATAAATACCGGAAAGTGCGCAAGTGAGATTCCTGAGGGCTTCTGCGCGACTGAAAATAATCTGGCTTTCATTCATGTAAGCAAACAGGCAACAATAAATAATTCCTTTCTATAGCCATCCTGATTTAGGGCAAGCTGCAGTTCCTACATGGTCAGCATAAATTCCTTTAGTTGATTTGACTGGGGATTAATTTAGGTGAATAACTAGGTCAGTCTTGTTCTTAAGTTAAGATTTCTATTACAGAAATATGAAAGTAGATTAAGTTTAACATATACGTACATCTTGCTTCAGAAGCTTCCTTCTGTAATTACAGAATCCCATTTATAACAACTTTGATGTCATATACAGGAGAAGTATTAGAATTACTACCAAAGTGAGCAGAAAAATTCACAAGCATGCGAGACATGCATGCTTTTGGCTTCCTTCTTGCAGCTGAAACGAACATTAAAACCCTGACATCAGTAGCAGCTGGACCAGAGGATCTCCCTGAAGGGTGAGGGGGAGATGGTGGAACACAAGTACTGTGCATCACAACATAAAAGCCAAAATCGCACCAAGCTAAAACTATCCTTTCATATTTTGCTGTGTCTACCCTTCACAAGATTCTTTATATAAAGACCGGTAGTTAAACAACATGAAAAAAAAATTTCTTTTTTATCTGAGAGCTCTTCCATCATTAATGTATCCTAAACCTCCTGAACTGTGCGATATTACCCTGAGAAGCAAAAAGCTGTACTATTCAGACAGGTAATAGCTTGATACCATCCTTTGACTGTGAAATTGAACTTAAGATTTTTAAAGGGCAGGTCCTTGAAAATGAAAAGCCTACAGCTAGTATCAAGTGTCAGTATAGGATCTTGTAATGTTACACAGTAAATGCTAAAACCCCCAGTCAAAGTTCGGCCAGCTCCAGGTGTTGCCACCAGATATGAGAGAGTAGGATCACTTGCTTTGTCTCTGTTGACTTCTCAGGTGAGGCAGTGAGGTGCCACAGGAACAAGAACATACAACTGATTCTCTTTGATGAATCCAGCTATGGAGAAGGTGACTCATACTCCAGAAGACCACGGCTCAGAGAACTACTGCATCCGAGCTTTTCCTCACAGTGTTCTGCATCCAAACCTATCCTCCTCGTCCATTTTCATAAAGTTGTACGGGCTGAACTTCAGCACCTCCACGACACTGTTGTGTTTCCCACAAAAGCCCCTCCTTCCTCTCTTTATGGATGACTATCTTAATCGAACATTAGGTTATAACAAAATCAAAACAATACTATCTCTCTCTACTTTCAGAATAGTCAGGCTTTCTTTCCTCCTTTGTATTCCTGCAAACCCTCTGCTCCCTCCTCTCCCTCATTTCTTGATTGACTCCTTTTGGTGATATTATATATTAACACTGATCCTCATTCAAAAAAACCCACCCAAACCCAACAAAACAAAACACCCAAAAAGTCCTTACGTAAGTACAGGAAGAAAAGGAAACTTGGTTTTCCTCAGATTTGTTTCTTGAAGACTGGATGTCAGAATTCCAGGTTAAAAAAACCAAAAACACATCAATTTGGATCAAGTCCTTGCTGAATTAACAGAATTTCTGTTTTCTACATTACCATTTATTTTCATAAAATAAGAACATAAACAGTGTCTCTGAAATTTTAATGCCTCTTTCTAATTTGATAAATTTGAAATTGATAAGAGTCATTAGGAAAAACAGGACTAGCAAGTCACATACAAATACAACGTAGGATAATTCCTCAGGAACCAGACAAAAAAAAATGCACCGGAAAAGACAGGTGCATCCAAGTTTTGTGTCTTTAGCACACAGGAATTCCCAATTCTAAAAAAGTAAGACTGCATCATGGTCTAGCAGCGTTGTTGAGAATTTCTGGTCCCCTCCAGTGTCATAATTGTTTGCTCTCCAGTTGACACAGCATGCTCAGTGCAAAACCACAATACAGCAGGGGAATATTGAGACAGAAACATAAATGATCTCCTATAGCATCTGAAGACATAGTATGAGTCTCCTTCTTTCAAGGCTCCTTCCCTGTAAGCTTTGAAATACACATTTGACTGTGCCTGAAAAACTCACTGCTTTTAAATAACCAAGTCTAACAGGTGGGTTGTTTTTTTTTTTTTTTTATTTTAAATTGCTCTTATATGGGACTAGAGTCAGGAATTCATTTGACTATACTCACAGACATAACACAAAGGAATTACATCCTACTGTGGAATATGTCAAAATTTAATTATGAAGCTTTACAAAAACCTGGTGAAGCCAACTGCTTCAAGTTTTCAACCAGCTTCAAATTTTCAACCCTGAAGTTTTATACAGCTATATGCTGAGAAGTTACTTTTTATGTCAGTGTTCAATGTGGATCATAAATTCCCGTGGAGAGTGGTGCAACAAGTGAAAACAAAAAATCATCCAGATCTTGCTTCCTTCCACCCAACAACAGCTAAATACCAGGAGTTGGAGCTGAGCTGTTTGGATCACTGGAGCTGCATGGCTTTCTTTTCCCAATGAATCACTTACCCTTTCTGACTCCAACGCCACACGGTAAACAAATTTAGTTTCTTAACCTGTCTTCGAAAGGTACCAATAATTTGGAATGAGCAAAAAAGCAACACACATATGACTAAGCTACATGCTTTTTCAAAGCTTTCAGGAGGTTGTTCTGCTGATTCTATATATCAGAATACTGTAACCTACAGTAATTACTGTCAGGTGACGTGCTACTGAAAGCAACAGCTCTGACCTTAATGGACTGACTTTAAACTCATTAAAGAGTATATCAGGTATACTGCAGGTACGTTCCAATGTATCTAACACGGTAAAGATATTTTATGATACACTGCACCTTGGTCGATTGGACAATTGAAGTGATTAATTAATTCAGCTTAATTAAATAATTAAGTAAGCTGTGGTCCATTATTAGCAATAGCCTAACAAAAGAGGTAGTTAGGATTATATTCATTCACATAATTAGCAAAGGAATAACTTTGATTTTATGTATGCCTACATTTTTAAGGCTAAGTGTGGATAGCATCCTTCTAAGTGAACGAAGGTATTGCTAAAAATGTATAACTACGTTCTGCATGTTTACAATAGCTTCTTCAATTATAGTTTGAAAACTGCAGTTCTGATTAAAAATTAAAGAATTATGAATGCATGTAATCAAGCCCATACGCAGCTAAAACCAGCTGTGTTTGAAATTAGATTAATTGTGAGCTTTAAAAGAAAAATCTATCCATCAGCATTATGGGAATTAACAATAAAATGCTATGACTGCTTTAGTATGTAGTGCATATATATACACATTAGTATACTGCTTAACTTTATTGGACTTGGTTTCCAAGGAGAGTGGTGTGTACAGACAGAATTTTCCAAGGTTCTCACATCCAGCTGATACGTCAATAACTTTGGTGCCTTAGCCAATTTGTAGTCTTTCTGAAAACATCACTTGTAGCTTTCTGAGATTCATAGTCTTCATTTAACTATTACTTAAGAAACGATTTGCAAGTGCATTGGCTTTTTTCCCCTTCTCTGTCCTTGCATAGCTATTTAAGATGTGCTCAGAAAAGCAGCATTGGCTGTTTGTACAGGTTCAATACCAGTAAATTTTGAACATGCTTGACAAATAATTCTTCATTCTAGGATATAGCAGAAGTAAAACATTTTTATAATTTTCTTCTTAAGCAATGGAAGGTATTATTTAAGCCTTGCAAGGAAACTGACGCTGTCTCTGCCTTCCCCAAAGTACTAATCAGATCATTAGGTCGCCAGAAGCAATGGCAATTATTGTTCTGAAAATAAAGAGGATATTTGTTACATTTCAACAGGCAAGTTGTCTGGAGAATTTGTTGTTTTAAAAACAAAAACAAAACAAAAAACCAAAACCCCCCACTTCGCAGCTTTATGCAGACATTTAATGACAACTTTTTTTAGAGATAAGAGATACAATCAGCAGGATATTAAATACCCCGAAAACAGCAGTATGGGCACAAACAGACATCTTTTGAAGGATGGCAGCTCCAGGAGCCCCCCAGCTTATCCTTGTTTCCTTTCTAAATGGCAATCTCTCTCTATAGTTGTACTACTTTTGCGTTCCCTACCAGCAGGGACTCAGTGATGCTGCGATGAGCTATGCAGAAGGAAGTTTAACAGCAAAACGGGTCTGCTAAAAGAGTCCCTTCCCCTTGCACAGGTAGGATGCTGTGTAACTGCTTCATGTCTTTGGCTGGCCACGTACGCTCCAACAAACAAGTACACTTAAACCCATCAAACAAATTAGCATCTCCTGGTAATGAAACTTGCATTTCCCAAAGAGGAGACAATTGTATATTATGTAATTGAACTACAAATTCGAAAGAAGTTTTTTTTTTTTTAAACAGGAGACAGAGTTATATCAATTGTTTTATAGAAGTCTGTCTTAAACTTAACAACAAAGAATGAAATAAAAAACAATGGTCCCACAAACCCTCACCAAGCCTTTGATGATGCATATTTTATTTAGTGTTTATTCATATCTGAACTAAAAGTAAAGCCAGATAGTATTCCCCCAACAGTGTGAGACAACTACAAAGCAAACCAGAAACTCAACACTACAGAAAAGTGTCAACAATGAAAGATACCCTTTTTTGCTTTTGAATGTAAACAAGGGATCAATTGTATTTGAAAAGGTGAATCAAATCGCTGCACTCTAAAGTCAGGTAACAAAACAAATTAATTAAATTAAAATACATTTCCAGATCAGCATGCTAACATTCAAGATCTAGCTAAAGAACCTATCTATCTTTCCTGTGTTGGCTCTGAAAAGCTCTTGGCTTGGTGTTTTTCGTTTGCTCTATTATTGCTTGCTTTTGGTCATAGCCAAACTATAGCAAAGTTGCAGATGCATTTTTGTAGGCTAGTTTTCTCCTCACTACCATTCCATGATCTTCTGTTGTATGAGCTGTTATTTAAACTGATCATTAAGATCCACTCCAGTGTCTTTTTCTTAGTTTTGTTTTGGTTTTTTTTAAACAAAGTTTTGCACCAGTCATTTTATCTACAAAAATTACCTTAGCTGATTTTTGTTACTGTTTGCACTGCTAAAATATGACATGATAGTTTCTGCCTCCTTACATTCTCATACCCTTCTTGAGCTTTGTAATGTTTTCCCCATCACAGTGATTTTAATTACATTTGATATTCTATATTAAGTTTCAGTAGTGCCACATAAAATGTTTTAAACTTCTGCAGATTGATATGCTTGCCCTGGTCTGCCTGTTTTGACTGCTGTACAGCATTGTAGAGTCTATTTGTTGGATTGTACTCCACTACAAAACTGTTTCCATTTGGATTGCAAGTCCCACAGTCACATTTTGTTATGGCTTCCACTAAAAAAAAAAATAAAAAAAAAATGCATTTTGCAGAATTAAACTACTTAAAAGGAATGACTTGCTGAATGATCTTGAGGCCAGGATGATTTATTTTACCTTTATGCAGCACGTGGCACAGAATTTCACTGTGCGAATCCTGCACAGCCCTTTCTGTACAAGGCAGAGCATGTCGGTCTGTTAGAAAAGCAGTCCTCATTCAAGAACTTTGACAAACAGACATCCTGCACATCCACAGACAGTTTGTTTTAGTGGTTAGAGTTACTCTTACTGTTTGAAGCAAGAATTACCATAGTGAATCAAACCCAAGGTGCTCTAATCCCATAACCTGTGGCAATAGCCTTATCAGGTGCTTCTGCGGAAGGTGTGAAAGCTTGAAAATAATCCACACTCTGCTACTTCTCTCTCACATTTTATTTCTTCCTGTCCTCCTTCCTGCCTTCCCTAGGCTGAAATACGAGGTTTCATCTCTCTTTGAAATTGTTATTGACTGTAGTAACTGGATATTATTTCTTCTTAAGAATATTCACACACACCCCTTTAAAAAGCCAAACCCAACCCAACAGAAACCACACATAATAAAACCACCCCAATGACAACCAACCAAACAAAAAGCCCCCAACTTGCTGAAATCTTGGCCCAAATGGTTTTCCCATAGCAATCTGCTCCAGTTAATTACACACTGTGTGATAAAACTATTTGCCATCATTTGACTTAATTGAACATACCTTTATTTTTGTACTTCACAAAACAGGAGTGTGCATTTCTGACCTAGGCCATTCATTATTCAACATAGTGTATTTACAGTGATCATTTGAGCCAGATTTTTACTCTACATAAAAGACTCACTGGTGCAAGTTTCCTGCATTGCTTTTGACATCTCTGCAGTAGACAGGTACATTTACCTGTTAGTTCTCCGGAATAGCGGCTGTTTTTAAATGGTATCCACAGTCAGAGCTAAACAGATCTTTTCTGAGTGTTGAGATACCTCTCATAACCTTAATCCCTATGTCTTTCCTTGCTACAGCAGCTACCATGAGCTCAATAAAAATATGTATGCCGTCAATCAATAGAAGATACTCCAACAGTGGAGTGGGTTTTCAGCCTGGGGTATATCGACCCCTGAGAGTCTGTGGAATACTTTAAAGAGATCTGTGAAAGATAAAGTGCAATGCGCTGTGCAAAAACCCACAAATGGGAAATTTCTAACAAAGTTTGCATCTCCACTGGATAAATTTCAGAAATCCATGCCTTGAGAAAGGCTGATAACCACTGCACTAAAACATGCTTTACTGTTCCCAGACAATATTCTGCCAAAAAATAATCAATGCAATCACTATCAGTATTAAACATCATTTATCTCCTAGATGCAAAAATCTTCAACAGCACTGACACTTTAGGTCTATAAGTAGTTCATTCTCAATCCTACCCCCTGAGTCATTTGTAAATGCACGCCTCCAGTTTTTCATAAACAGACTTACAGATGACCAGAGAACGCATCTGAGAAATAGCAAAGAACATACATGTGGAGTTTAATACTCAAATTTGCTAATATGAAATTGGGAGAAGTCAGAGAGACAAAAAGTTGAAATCAAAGCTAATAGAGCTTGCAAATCTCTAAAGGCAGCAATTTTTAGATTGATTACAGTACAATCTCTTCATTTCTTTGGAAATTAAATTATGATGGATGATGCTTTGAAAGTGACACTAGGAATGAAGTGCAAAATACCACCCTTTTTACAGCGGAGATGTTAGGGCTTACTTGTGTTGAGCTAACCAACATAATGTTTTTGAGCATGAAAAAGTGAAATGCAAAATTTCCAACTGTGTTTCTCTGCCAAATGTGTATTTGGAGTTCCTACTTGGGGTGCTGTGGTGGGGGAGGAAAGCAGGGATGAGCGTACTATTATACTAAGTTTTACAACTTAATTCAACCATTTAATCTAGAAGTTTCTCTGAATTAAGCTCCTTTTGATTCTCTGTACATCTAAATGCAAATTTTCATGCTTTTTTTTCCATACATTCCCAGCACTCAAATTACAACTGTTACAGTGTGGAAGATTAGCATAGAAGCAGAAACTTAGACAAATTTTATATTTATGTCTCATTCTTGTCCTTGGACTCACCTCCTAAGGGTCTGCTTTTGTTGTGGTCTGTGTTATATCCTCTTAACATTTCTATTACTAACTTTCAGGCATGTTAAATAAACCAGAAAACATCTTATATCAACTTGGGATCACCAAATAAAAGCTGAACGGAGAATCTAAGAGAGTGGATGTATTAAAATAGAATCATAGAATGGTTCAGGTTAGAAGGGACCTTAAAGAGCACCCAGTCCCACCCCCTGTCCTGGGCAGGGACACCTCCCACTAGACCAGGTTGCTCAAAGCCCCATCCAACCTGGCCTTGAACACTGCCAGGGATGGGGCATCCACAACCTCCCTGGGCAACCTGTTCCAGTGCCTCACCACCCTCACAATAAAGAATTTCTTCCTAATATCCAATCAAAATTTACCCCCCTTCAGTTTGAAACCGTTACTCTTCAGTTTGAAACTGTTACCCCTCGTCCTATCATTACACTCCCTGATAAAGAGTCCCTCCCCATCCTTCCTGTAGGCCCCCTTGAGGTACTGGAAGGCTGCTATAAGGTCTCCTCGGAGCCTTCTCTTCTCCAGACCGAACCACCCCAACTCTCTCAGCCTGTCCTCATAGGAGAGGTGCTCCACCCCTCTCTGATCATCTTTGTGACCCTCTGCTGGACTCCCTCCAACAGGTCCATGTCCTTCTTGTGCTGAGGACTCCAGAGGTGGATTCAGTACTCGAGGTGGGGTCTCACCAGAGTAGAATCACCTCTCTTGACCTGCTGGCCATACTTCTTTTGATGCAGCCCAGGATGCAGTTGGCTTTCTGTGCTGCAAGCACGCATTGCCAGCTCAAAATACTTAAATTTTGTCAAAGACACATACCTTCCTCTTCAAGGCCTACTGTAAATAAACCAAGTAAATAGCAAGCACCCTGTTGTACACTGAATGAGTAAGTTCAGGACTTTCTGTTCCTTTTAAACAACAACTACTTATTAAAAGTCATCACACCTCATATTGCTAGAGCCCAAAAGGCAACAAGTCTTTTTCTTGAAATACTCCTTCCTTTGGCTACTCCTTTACCTGTTGGCTATTTGTCCTTGAGCATAACCTGAGCACATTTTTATCTTTGTCCAAACCAACACAACAGAAGACAGAGGCGTGAAGGGAGCACATGCAGGGCCTCCAACCCCATGCATCATCTGAGAGCAGGGAATGGATCCAGCTAAGCTGGCAACTTGTGTGAAGGTGATTCCTCATACCACCACTTGACACAAATCCCATCACACACTTTAAAACTAGTTATTGCAACTCCCATAAACTGGTGCAGGCTGAGCACAATTAGCATAGCTCTTATTAACTTGCTTCTTGACTTCTTGCCTATGCGCTGAGACATTAACTACTTGAAAATATTTACTTTATATATTAGTACCAGAGTCCCACTAGAGTAATTCCTACTGTTATATTGCAGTTAAAAGCAACCCATTGCATTCAGGAGGCTGACGCCCAGCTAATAACAAGGACATGCAGTGTCTGGAGACAGCAGCTAGCAGCTGGATTCCTGCACAGGAGCACAAAAATGATCATATAATAATAATTAATAAATATATATATAATGAAATATATAATAATGCCTGATGAGGCAAGATGATACTGACTGTCTTATCAAAAGACAGCCTCTTCAGGATCCCATTGAGTTCTGAATCTCTAACTTGGCAAACAATATTATAATCTCACGTAGCAGCCCTGGAAGGATACAAACTTCAGTTAAAAGATTTCTGCAAATATCAGCACTTGCCTCAAAAAGGTGGGGTCAGGTCATGAATGGCACACATTTCATCTGTGACTACAAGGACTAAATATTTACTCTTACCGTTTAGTTAAGAGGTAATGGAAATAACTGTCTTTTTCCTATCTCCTCACTTCCAGCTAATCTGTCACCTTACAAAATACTGTCCAAGCAAACGTCCTGCATCTGATGCTTGCCTATAGAGTGGATGTGATAGGAAAGAGACAAGAAAGGGATTTTCAGACTGAATAGGAAGACCATGGGGTGGTGTGAGGTGAGTACCACAAAGTGAAGAATGGTCTGTCCTACTCATCTCACTAAGAGTCATTAGAGAAGGCTGATTTTCCATTTGGAGGTGTCAGACTGTAGGACTGCCTTACAAGCTGCAAGGAAGGCTTAGATGACTTGTAAATGCCCATGCCCTTCTTTTAGATACTGAGGAGGACAGATGAGGTGAGGACAGCAAGGCTACCGCAAAGAGCTTCATCGGCTATGGAAAGATGGAGAAAGGTGGGGTTGACAAACAGGCCCAGGCCACACAGTTTCAACTAGGCTTTCAACAGAGCATTCAGGCAAGGTACCCATGGCAGGCTTCAGCCTGGCAAGATGAAGTTGCAAAGCTCAAGAAGAACAAATATTATTCTTCTCACAGGGCATTAACCTGTTGCAGACCACATTAGCCCACTCATTTTTCAGCCAGTTTCTAGCACTATCAAATGTAAAAAAAAAAAAAGCCCTTCAGATAAAGGAAAGGCTTGGTGGGATTCCAAATTACATGACTGGTTTCAGACAAAGAACCGGAGTCACGATGCATCCTGCCTATCATTATGTTTCTCTCAGTTTGGTGACAACAAAGTGTGCTCTTGTCCTGTCACATGCAAACTTAATTAGTTGACAACAACTGTGCTCACTCTTATGTCACCAATTAGTTTTCAAGAAAACAGGTTAATACAAAGCTTTACAGTACACAGCCTCTTTTTCTCTTTCTTTTTCTGAATGGTTGCCAATAATCAAATGTACTCCATTGTCTATTATTAATTTGAGTCTTAAAGTAAATGTCTAGGCGATAAGCCTGTCATAGCACTCTGGCTGTTGAGAAACTATTGGTTGACATCCCAAATTAACTAGAAAGTCATTGGCATCTTGTTTTACTTTTTAGCAAATTAATTCTCCCTCCAAACCCATTATTTGTGTACAAGTAAGAGAAAACGGAAAATGTCTTGACATATGGAAATTATGTAACAAAGTAAAAAAAAAAAAACAAAACAAAGTCTTCATCCTGATCCCCCCAAAGTTTTGCTACTTTTCAGTATTTATATAGATTACCAGCATCAATCTGCTTTGCTTCTCTAATGAATCTAATAAGCCTGAAATCTCCCTGGATGGGGTATTTTATCCAGTTGGCTTGAGAAGAGTCAGACCCATAAAGTTCATCACATGATTCAGGAAATGCAATGCAATAAATCAACTCTCTAGCTATTATCATGGAAATAAGAAAATATTCTATATATTAAGTCTGAATTCAGAAATACATCTCATAAAAGAAAGAAATCTAGAATAATATGTATCATATAATGCAGTTTGTAGCAGCTTTTTGTCTCACTAAAAAAATCAGATTTAACACAGAATATTAAGGTGTCACCTTTAACAGAAATACACGTTTAGTCCTTTTCGCCGTAGCGGCACAGATCCTGTTGTGATTATATGTATGTACACACTTTGCTAAATGTAAACAGATTGTTTTTGGAAGCATGTGGTTCTTTTTGAAATACGCGTGAATCCTGACTATGTTTTAAACTAAATGAATCTACATCACATAACACAGTCTATCTAAAAGCAGGGATGCAAGAGCCTAGATGTCCTCTGTACTGACAGAAATGCTTGTTTATATACTAGAAATATCTTTTTATGAGTGACTGTTGCCGTGGAAACCACTACTAAAAATGAAAATTTTGTCTCCATGGAAAAACCCCCTACTTCTCAGTTATCCCAAAATTTACCTTATATTTTCCTGATGAGTCTGAAATGCAAAGATTGGCAGTAAGATGTTCCTACCTCTTTAATTCCTCCTTCCTATTCTAAAATTATGTTTTACTGTAAGTTTTGCGATTCCTGATAGCAGAGGCCAATCTCTTATTTCCTACCAACCTTCTTATCAAAACCATATTTAGGTTCTTTGTCTCAATAGGCAGGGGGAGAAAAAAAAACACTCTCAAAGCCTTCACAGAAGTCAGAAAGCTATTTTCTGACATTTCAGTCTTTTACTGTACTGTTTAAAGCCTTCAACAACTCTCTGACCAGTAGCATCAGTCCAAAATTCTTGGGAAGCATAGTGACCTTTACCTGTGTTATTTGGAGCATTTATCAGTTTTCCCATCACTACTTAGTTGAACATAGTCTCCAAAATTGTGTTTCGGTGTGAACACAGAATGTAGCCATTTCCTACATGGTTTCCCTTCCAGACTTTCCCCATCAGTTTTATGGCTTCTCCGAGACTCCAGTTCCTGAGTTTTGCCCTGCTTGTGGGAGCATGTGCCAAGAAAAAGAATATAACATCCATTCTAAACCGGCAAGTAAAGAGGATTTACGTATATTGGATGACAACAGGAAGACAAAGCAAGAGATACCGATCATCTGACTGAAGGCTGTGCCTGCTCAGATGTGGTAACTTCACAAGGTAAGAGGGCCTTTCAGCCTGTTTTTCTGAGGATGCAGCCTTTTTTGCCACAGAACATGACAGCTTTATAAAATTTGATTTGCCTTCTGCATCAATTTACAATTTTTACGTCTGGGAATACATTTACACAATATTGACCACAGCATCACAGATGTGTGGATATAAAAATTCCATTTTTTGGCTTCTGACTGGCTTAGGTTGTCTTGTAGCTCTTGTTTCCAAAGAAAACATCTGATTGTATCATTCTATTTCTGACACCAGGACTAAGACAGAAAGGGGAATAAAAAATAATCAGCACTGACAGACAGTGGCGTACTACGAGATGTGAGCCTAAAAATAATACTATTTATTTGCAGACCCGCTCTATAGATTTCTTGTAGCTACAGGTACTGGGCTGTTATCAAGAAAAATCCCTGTGGGGAGGAAACACAAATTCTAAAAGCACCAGAACCTTTGTGAAAGGGTTTAACCTTCCTATGGCAAAAGCACAGTATGGAACTAAATAGATGCTATAAAAACCTCTAGTAATACACACAGCCTGCTGTTGGGAAGATGTTCTTGATGAGGAGAGAGGTCAATGACGTAATGATGGTCAGTACAAGCTGCAAGAAGACACGAGATCTAGTATGGGGTTCTATTCTTTTGCTGCAGTCTGCAAGAGTGCTTAAAGCGTGAAAGCCTTCACTGAGTCCTTGACAGCCACTGTAACAAAAATTTCTTTCTTCCTCCCCACCTTTGGCCATAATTGTGCTGCGTTCCTTTAAAAAAAGCAACAAGGCTATTGGACTGCCTACAGAGAACATCTACTGAACCTGCCCAAGGGGAGCAAGACTCAGAGGATGGAGTATACGGAAGGCAAATGCATCCCACAGAAAATGTGTCTATCACCAGATCAAACAGAATAACTGTGATACGGAACGGGACTGGAGCAGTTGTTTGGCCCTCAGGGATGAGGGAAAGACATTTCCCAAGAACCAGAGGTGACAGAATAGAATTGGGCAGACTAACCCACAGTGACTGAAAGTCCGGATGTGAAGACCTACTTGCAAGAACAGAGGGGGCTAGGGTTGAAGGAATGAGCGATTTAAAATGCTTTTCATTTCTATTATGCCTGACTCTTCTTCCCATTTACAAAGGTTCTAGGTCATATTATAATGACACACCACATTTTCCCACCTGAGTTTCAAAGCTTTTTGATCTTCTTTGGGGAGTTGCTGAATCTGCTGAAACAGATTCACCTTAAATGTCCGGCTGCCACAGGGTCCTGCCACTGGCCATCAGCTTCTGTAATGTCCCCTCCTTATGAGCGGTATCCTGATGGACATGCTATAGACACCTGCTCATCATGATTTTCTAGTAGAGCATGTGGTTGTAACCTTGGAGGACTGAAGCAATGGCTCTGAGGTATTCCATCCACAACAGCTGCCTCACAGACTCTCATGTTAGCTGGCTAGGTGAACCAATAGGATAATAGTGAGCATTCATCAAACCTGTCCAATGTTTCAAGGAAGTCCCTCAACACAGATACGTTGCCATGAAATAACCTTTTTTTTTCTTTTAACATACCATTTACTGATTAAAAGCAGGTCTAGCTATGATGAAAAAGCCAGGCACTAACTACTCTGAAAACCTAATTGTTCAGCATTGGCATCCAATAGAAGTTTACAGAATGAAAAATAGCTGAAAGCCTGAAATTATCATTTGGTGTTTTTTCCTGAGCCTAACTGGGAGAGACCGCTTAGCAATTTCCAGTGCCTTCCACCAGCTGAGCTGATTAGCCCATGATCAGCGCTGAGCAATGTAACTTAACTTGCCTGTCACTGGGGGCATTTGCTGCCAGCTGAGCACCCTCACATGGACAATTAGCAAGGCTCAGCCAACATGCAATAACTTGTTAAGCTGCAGTAATGTTTATTTTTCCTTTCAAGCCTCATACTAAGAAGCAGTGTGAAGCAAAAGAGGTTTTGAGAATTAAGTGAGGGAAATCTCCCCTACAAAGGAAAAAACACTATTATTCACCCCCCACCCCTCCCCAGCTTGCATATTAATACTGATAGAAAACCTTGCGAAGTGACTTGTTTTGCTCTAGTCAGCTTGCAGTTCTGTGTAAGAAGTGGATTTTACGGTGAATTTATCAGAACATCCCTATTTTAGGCTTAAACTAAATATATATATAAAATGTATATAAAAGACCTGTAACCCCATTACAGTAGCTATATTGAAGTCAGTAGATACACCAGAGTACTTACTACAATACAGTCAAATTGGATGAGTTCCTTATTTTGACCATGCATCACTTTTTCAAGTGAAATAGAAAAAAAGGTCGAAATAGGTCAAAATAGATTATTTAATGCTAATTTATTATCTGTATTAGACATCTGTCACTATGCCCTATTGTGGGAACATGCAAATTCTGTGCATTTTGTGAGAGTACTAATGAGAATGCACTCTGACTGAAATAATTTTAGTTTCAGTGATAGATATGAAAGTTACTTGAAATCAGCTTATAATTAGCTAAGATTCTTAACGTTGTGGTAATAATTGTAACAGGAATGTAATTGAACATTTTGGTGTGTTGAAAAAAAATGCTGTATCTGAACTTCTAATTTCATTAGCACCAACACACTCCTTTCCCTACCGTCTTCATACTGCAGGTGCAATTTACTTTTTTCTTCTAAGTCAAATTTGAACAAGCTTCTCCATGTTCAAGAATTTTTCACTTCAGTAGGACCCACCCCCACAATACCACAAACCAAACCAAGCAACCCTCACCCAAGCCCCATTTTCCACTATATCAATTTATTTGCATCACACAAGGAATTTAAGTATTAATGAGGGTTAAACCTTGAGAGAAAGGTCCTACGTATCCTGCTAGAAGGTAAGCTAAAGTAAAATAAAATGAAAATTTGAATTTATGAAGGCAAGGCTTGACACCATGCTTCTAACAGTGGAATTGGTGAGATTCAGTCCCCCCCTTTTTAAAAGCATATCTTTGTAAATGAACACAAGTTAGTAGAAGGGGAAACGAGGCGGGAAGGGGGCGGGGGAGGAGAAACAAAACAGAAAACAAACAAGAATGGAAAAGGTCTCCCCCATATACCTGCCCATGTGCTGAAAAAAAAAAAAAAAAAAAAAAAGAGAAGTTTAATATACATCCCTTACACAGCCATAAATCAAAGCAGCTTCCCTTACACATTGGCAGGGCTATTAAACCACATGGACTGAATATGGAACAAAGCCAATTCAAACTACTATTCCACAAACAAATCTGAAACTGGAATAAGAGAGGCACAGGGCAATCAACTGTTCAAATTAGATAACACTCACGCTTGTTGTGTAAGCAGCTTCAGGATCGTCCTCTAACACTCGTGACAAACCAAAATCGGAGACTTTACACATGAGGTTACTGTTGACCAAGATATTACGGGCTGCCAGATCACGGTGTACATAGCCCATGTCCGAGAGGTACTTCATGCCAGACGCAATCCCCCGCAGCATGCCAACCAGCTGGATGACCGTGAAGTGGCCATCGTGCTTCTGCAAGTAAAGATGCAAGGTCAAAAAACACAGCTACTTTTCATTAATTTCATACGAGTGATATTAACTACAGCTCATTTTAAAAATACATTTGTAACCCATCCAGCCAATCTGCCCTCTGCAAGCTTGTTTTTTTTTCAAGTATTTAACTTGGTCAGCAGTGCAAGCTATCCCATCTCTTGTTGTGCAGTTTATTCCCCTTTTCTTCCACATTTTCACACACCCCACAATTTTCCTACTGACAGCATTTAATGTCTTTTATCCTCAGTTATTAAGAGCACTTCCTCAAAACCCTATTTTTTAACACAAGAATGACAGCACATATTAAAATCCTCTCTTCATCTCTTTCTCCATGACCTCAGGAAACAAAACCCCCTCTTTTTATTGCCTCAGCCTTCATTGTCTGCATGAGGTACTGCTGTTACCTCACTTTTTGCTTTTTTGAAGAGGTTGGTTTGTTTGTTTAGAAAGAACTAAACAAACCAACCAACCTGGAAGGAGTTTGGGACTTTACATCCTGTCTGTTCTGCACCTAACACCATATAATTGCTGAACGCTAGATTAAAAAGGAGATTTGGTCTGAAATTCAGAGGTCATGTAGCTTTTCCAAAGTCTTCCTGGCCGACTAAGCCCATTAAACTCAGACCCATGAATGCATTAAACTGCTTAACTCCTGTTGAAATCTATTGGAGTTGAACACGTAAGAGTTATGTTGTTAACCACGCTTATGCATCTGGTGAGTCTTGGTGGGCCTCAGTTTCCCCATCTGCAGAGTTAATGCTTCTGTACCTCCTATGTCAGGGAGTTCCTGCATTATGTGGCAGCGGGGACCAAGAGAATACCTGCACAGAAATTTGATTATGGGCTCTTTGCCTGGTTTAGGTCTGCCCTATCTACCGCCTACAGCAGTATTTTTGTGACCTCAGCTGGCAGACATTTAGCTTCTCATGGATTATTCAGGGAGCCAGGCTTTTATGTTAGCAGGAACAGCCAAACAAAACCAAACAGCTCTTCCCTGCAAGCAAGTTAACTTTCCATTTTCTCTTTCAACACCTTTAGCACTGGGCTACAGACTAGTAGCAGTGTTCTGATCAGCATTCAGGACATTTCTGCTGCTTAGCTCATATGTTTTAGCAAGATGATTTTTCTAGGGGGGAAACTTTACAATAAGTTCAGTAAATTCCTTAGATTCAGCAAAGCAGCAGGCTGAACTGGACAGATATGCTTAACTTTATCCCCAATCAGCAAAGTATTTCAGCATTTCCATCACAATTAAATTATTTGGGGCCTATATTCTAGCTAAGCAGGACATAAACATTTAAAGAAATAGGGAATTAGTAATTAAGATTACCAAAACCCCCACAAACAAACCAACCACAAAACCTCAGACGTGGAGAAGTGTGTTATTACTCGCTTCTCATGTTATTAACCTATTTTTAAGGTGAAGCAATACTAGACTAAGACCTGCCTCTAATATATATTATATATCTACTTAGATCAAGAAGTTATACACTTTTAAGCGTTAAGTCATTTAGTGTGCATAACAGGCTGCTAAATTGAAAGAGTTGTTTGCATATAAAGAAGTAATAGAAACAAGTTCCTAAAGTCCCTATTATTCAATTAAAGGCTATTGGGTACAGACAGAAAGACAGGCAAACTTAACAAACAGAAAAGGTAGAGACAAGATGGATTCTGCAATCTGCAGAATTCGCAGAGTGTCTTGAAACTCTTTCAATTCCTTTCATCAAATCAATCGGAAGAAAAGCTCAAGTGCAGCAGCGTATGGAAACCTGCACTATGGGACGCATTCACCAGTTAAAGACCAGTACTGCTATATCAGGTTATAACACAACAAGACAAAAACCAGAAAGAAAACGGTAAAAGGAAGATAAACAGGGTTCCTACATAGTTAGGTTTCCAAGCAGCTATTCTAAGCCAACATATCAGAAAGCAAGAATTCAGGTACTAACACACCTTATCAACTAGAGGACCTCACAAGCTCATCATGCTTTCCAGCAGCACCTGTATTTAAGGAGCCATGCTTCCATCAGCAGCCAAATGCCACAGCCATTTTACAGACTCCTCCAAACAAAGCACATTCAATTACACTTCTTCAAAACCAGCTATTTATGACTGATTTATAGCAAGTTTTCCCCTCACTGTTCCTCTTGTATCAGTGCTCTAGAGCCCATGCAAACGTGGAGGCAGATGTCTCTGAGCAATCATGTCACACCTATAAGCAACCCCCCTCCTTTGTTGTCTCCATCAAAGCCACCTGTAAGCAGTTAGTTCTACAGATGACACTCAGCTGGGGGTAAAGACACAAGTGTGATAACCACACATTTTGCCAAAGGCCATCCCCTGTTATGGGCCTATGACGTTCCCTATCACAGGCCCCTAGCGCATGAATAAGGGGAACTTCTCAGAGTCAAAAACATGCTAGTGAAAGCTATTTTAAAGAAAATCTTTCAATCTAGCAATTAAGCAAAGAGTCAAAAGCGAACATTCTTAAATTCTTTAAGCCTCTTCCAATAAAGTAAAGACATGAACTCTATCCAGTATTTTATGTAATGAAGCCACACAGGATTGGGGTTTTGCTTTTTATTTAGTAATTCTAAATGTTCAATTGACTCTTAATTTATTAAGCTGGTTGCAAACAGTTAACGCTCTTCACACTTGCCCTGTATGGATAACTTTTTTTAGCAAACTGTAGAATTAGGATTTGTAACAAAGCACCTAGGACTTTTGCAAAATAACCAACCAAGCCCCTGTCAGCCCCGCAGCAAAGCTCTAAACAAACCCGACCCCCCAAACCTCTAGATTTTTACCTCCTCCTTATCATCGTTAACAGCTCCATTCTCTCAACAAACCGCAGAGTCATCCGCAACACCTCCCTTAACCTTTTGTCCCCTTGGATCGCAAGCATTCATTCCTTCCTGCCTTTTTTAATTTGTGCTCTTTCAAATCTAGACCATGCTTGACTGATTTTTCATAAAACATAACCTTTTTCTGCTCTTTCTGAATCTCAGTATTTGCCTTACCAGTATAGCAGAAATGCCTGAGTTAAAAACAATCTCATGCTTTTGCCATTCTCTCCCTCCTTCTTTCAAATTTCTTTGGGCTTCTGCCTTGACACAAAAAGCTCAAGCTTCTTATCTCTACCTTTACAGAAATGACAGACTTGCTAACATACCAGTTGCCATTTTATTCTGTCCTCCTCCTCCCTCGGTATATTTCTCTGAACACTTTTCTGCATCTGTTTTCCTCTGTCCCTTCTCATGCTTCGTTTTGTATTGTTTCGTTGCCAGCCTTGCAGTTGGAACAACTACATTTTTCCTGTCAGCAAAAGAGTCTCCTCTCTCTCAAGTCTTTCTGTAATCACTTCTGCATCAGTTTCCATGCCAGCTGTATTCCCTTACAAACTGTTATCTTCCTATATATCAAAATATTTGGCTGATTTAAGCTGATCAGGACAGAGACTATGGGCCATATTTAACCCTTGGAGAATTCAACTAAGTTGATGAAATTATACCAGGTATGAATCTGTACTCCTATTTCCAGGATTTGTAAATCCCCACATACATCTGTGAGTCAAAGCAATCCTTTGGCAACTTTCCGTTATCTCCTTTCATTCGCTTGTCATATAGGGACATAAACCACTCATCTGAATGATATGGTGGTTGTTATCCAGGGCTTTATTCAGATTCCCATAGCTGAGATTTGGAATATGCTTTTGATAGGATTCCCATTGCAGTGTTAAGGGCGTTAATCAATTCTGGCAGCAATTCAGACCTCAGTGGACTTCCCACATTTATCCTATCATCCCATCAAATTTTAATCAGGCTTTAATGGCTTTGCTAAATAAATTTTTCTCATCAGCTGAGTATAGATGCAATATCTGAGTAGTTGCTATTGCATTTATGCAGCCCTGCAAATGCCCTGAAAAAATGTTGTTTTTTCATTCAGCTACAGTTTGCTTTTGAAAACCTTATGTACACGAAATATTCTTTTCCTGTTACAGACCTTTCAATAGCACTGATGTATAATGGGATGGTGAAGAAGGTCAGTTACTGTAGGGGAGGAAGGATGATAGATCCTAAGTTTCTCCCATTGCTTTTCACCCTCTAGTTCCCAGCTCCAGCGTGCACTAGTTCAGTGCTTTTCTACAAGCCCATGGAATTTTTCTTCTTCATAAGATTTTTTCCATTTTACTACTGAGTAACCTTTTGGAGGCACGGTCATTGAATTTTACTGTATTGTTTCTGGACTTTCGTCCAGAAAACTTCTTTGTCCACTTCCTTATTTGCCCTATAAGTCAGAGCACTTTTATGCCCTTGTATTCTGAGGAGTGCACAGGATTTGCTACAGGTCTCAATATTTTACTCCAGATGATTTAGATTTTACTTTAGATGGAGAATAGCATTGAAAATGGTGTGTCTATGTCTAACTTAGATTGTATTCACCAGTGACATTTCCTACTGGTCACTATATGAAAGATGTAGTTTTGCTATGTATTGTTACTATTCCACCATGCAAAGTAAATGGTAGAAATTTATCAGGATAAATCTTCCAAAATTGAAGTTGCAACTTGGTCTTCCCTGGACGTGTATATATATTCATACTATCATGTGGACTGCACTCAGGTTTATATTACTGATACTCAATTAGGTCAACTGTCAATTTCTTGTTTAATCAACTGTTAACGGGATTCCATTCGATCACTAATACCTAATTTCATTAAATGTAATAGATAAAAAAATGAAATTTAGTTCATTTTAAATGCTACTGAGTGATCCTACACAACAATCTAAGTGCCTCTTCAACCATTAAAAATATGGGACATCTTTTTATTATTAAAAAAAATGTTGCAAGATGAAGCCCTTCCAAAGCTTAATTTAGGATGCAATAGCCATGATCAAATCTGGACCAAATAGCAGAAGCACCCTTGCAGCCTGTGACCCTGTTTTCGTTTTTCAGCTACAGCAACAAGAAAGGGATGCCCTGGCATAACCAAGCGTCCCTGCCCACTTCAGCACAATGGAATACAGCTGTTACAGAATCACAATGCTGGAAGAGAGTTTAAGGAGGGATCCAGATCATCTCCTTGCCCTGTGTCATTCCTGACGTGCTTTTCTAACCTGCCCTTAAAGACAATTAGGGACAATACCACATCTTAACTAAGACAGCCACTTAAATGATGTCCTTCTGAGCACTTTGACTGGCACAGATTTCAATTCCTCTTTGCAACTGCGTTTTGTGTACATGAAGATTAAACATCTCTCTTGCCCTGTTCTTTGGGCTAAACACAAATTCAGTCCACAGATCTCATTTGCTGGGTAACTGTTCTTTTTGGTTTTGTTGTGAACTCTGCCCACCTACTTCATTAAGGTCCAAATGAAACAGAGTACTCTGAGGCCTCGCCAGCGTGAAGCAGAGAGGAAAAGTTACTTCACAGACCCTGCAGGGGATATTCCTGTTTCTATATTCCAGTGTGGTATTTGCCATTTTCACATCAACGTGACACCCCTGATCTACTGCAACCTCTAGAGTAATTTCTTCCAGAAGACTTCTTTCTGAACAGTTATTCGCTGTCCTCTACTTTATAGCTGATTATTCCAGTCTCAGTGGAGTATTGTGCTCTTGTCCTTACTTATTTCCAATTAGTTTTTAAAACTAATTAGTTACTAAATTATTTCTTAAATTTGATGATGTGATGATGTTAAATTTTAGCTCTGCCCTGCTGTCTGCCTGTGTTCCTACTTGGCTTTGCATTGCCTGAAAATTTCTTACGTCTGGTCACAGCCTCAGAATCCAGAAGGTTAATGAAACTATGGGGAAACACAGGCTGCAGAACAACCCTGCTTCATATATCTTTCCATCCAAAATCCATTCTCTCCATAAAGTACGTATCCAGTACTGCATCCACCTATAGAAGTTTCATCAAGACCGTATTTCTCTAGCTGCTCATAAGGATCTCATGTGATAGAGTTTTAAAGCCTTACTAAAGCCAAGATTTATGATATCAACTCCTTCTCCCATATCCACAAAGCCTGCACCCTGTTACAAAAGAAATGCAGACTGTTTGACATAATTTGTTCTTGACAAATCCATGTTGGCTCATACTTATCTCGCTGTTATCTTTAAGGTGCTTGTAAATAATTTTCTGATAATTTGTTCCAGAAATATTACTGCAGTTGACATTAAGCTGACTGGCCTGCAATTTCTTGGCTTCTCTTTTCCCTTCTTTTTAAAGACACGGATGACATGGGCTCTGTTCTGATCTCCTGGTTTCTTATGTATTCTCCACAAATTTGCAAAGATAAAGAGCACACTGAAAGTGTCCACATTACCTATCAAATTCTTTTTGGCTTGAAATACAAGACAGTTTGTAATAAATTTCTTGTTGCTCAGTAGGAAGAATATCTCCAGTGACTAAAAATATCCAGCATTTCTAAATGAACTTCTCACAGCAGTATCAGAAATACTGTTTTCTACCTCCTTCCAGCAGGGTACAACATTGCCTGAGAACAAATGTTGGCTCTGTACCATCAGCGACAGCTTCTCAGTGTAATCTTACATCATGTAAATACATGATCTGCTTACACTTTCACTATTAAGGTAACACATTCATTCAAACTCGGTTTCTAATTGCTCAATATGTTTCTTGATTCAGAAAAAGATATTGGTGTCAGTATTCTCCAATGCAGGTTTTCTTCTTTACAGAGTCACTTCTGAAAGCAAAATGCTACCTTTATCCTTCCATGAATATGAATGCTGCTTGTGAAAGCAAAAGAAGGAGTATTAGTTATGAGCTCTAATGTTGTTGCCTCTCTGGATGCAGATAAATAATAATGGGAACCATTAAACTTAGGAAAGGCCACCTGGCCTCTTTTCCCCAAAGCTGGCTCTGTCTAGTGAGGCCATGTTAGATGGATATACAACATATACTTTACAACATCGTTTTGTAGAACTTTCTGCAAGTCTTCATTTTTCTTTTTTCTCCCTTTCCCCCAAACTCACTAAATGCAGGTATCTGCCGCAGCATCTAAACTCTAGTTGAAAAAAGGGTGAGCCTGATAGCAAAGCTGCTCTGAGAATAACTTCATAACGATTACTGCATCAAAGAGCAATATATCATAATATTTTCTCCTCCTAGTAACATTTTTTTTTCCGCACATTTTTACACTTATCTTAGGCTCTGCTAGAGAGGCCTCAAGGGATTAAAATTGGGTGATGAATTCCAGGGTTTCATTTGCTGTACAGTCTGCTGCAGTTAGTGCTCTAATGCAGTTAAGCGTATTTTTTATAGAATCTTTGGAAAATATTTTCTTTGGAAGAACAAAATATATTTTACAGCCTTTTTACCTGCTATGCATGCCTGTAAATAAATCTAACTTTTTTTTACAAGCATTTTAATTTTCTGAAGTGAAAGGAAATATATCAGCCACAAGTTCTTAGGTAAGAAGAGGAGCATTACTATTGCAAATAGTAACAATGACGAAGGCAAGACAACTCTGTGATTACCCTAGGTAAATGAATCCTTTCTTCCCACAGCTCAGAGATTCACAAAACTGGGCAAGACTGGAGCATCTTTCAAACCTAAACATTTGTCTCTTCAGGGTACAGTTAAGGGAAAATGCTGCAAACCCTGAGGAGCTTTCTTTCCCACATTAATCCCTGGAGAGTGCACATTCCCTTCCTAATAAAGAAGGGTGAGTAAATACAGTGCCGTGGATACAGCTGATAGATTATTTTACTACCAGGCCTGCTACAGAACATGCCGCAATACCGTGATTTCTCATCTGATTAATATTGCTGTGTCCCTGGTTCTTGCCTCGCTGTGCTGACTATTGGTTAGCACACCTTGGACCCCGAGCAGGAATAAAACACTGACTGTAGTCTGGTAGTCTGCAGCTGCGGAAAAATACTGAAAGAATCTAAAATACTCTGGTGAAAGTTTTTGGGTTGATTTTATGTGATTCTAGGTAGCCAACCACAAGCAAACATCCCCAAAAGTCAACTTGTAACTATGTTTATTTTCTGTGGCTTACATCCATGCCCATATGGAACGACGCATGAGGAGGATGAGTGCAGACCACAGCCAGCAGATGCTCTCCAGGTAGCATTCTGTGCAACTGAACCCCATGCAGTAGCCCCTCCAAACACATAAGCCACCTGGCCTCCTAATCACCCTGTTCCTTTCTCTGTGATGCTAAACCCAATTACTTTAGCCAACAATGACCCTTTAGATGGAGCTGTGAAAACAGTAGATGAGATTTAACTCTTAATAGCTCCATAAGACTGTGAGGAATCTACTTAGAGAGTAGGCTGAACCAGGGAGGGTGTATCAGGGTGAAAGGACCAGCCTCGCGGCAAAGGACTTTTATAGGAATTATTGCACTCATCTGTCAGGCAAGACTGAGGGAAATGTTGTGGTGTCCAGCACAAACAGCTAAGGAGTGAAACTGGGATTCAGATCTGGGTTATATCACTGTATCACCTTCCGAACTGCTGCATGGGCTTGGGTACAATGAAGCGCTCATCTCTGTTTTCCTTTGGCAAGGCATTTATGCATTTGGTTGCATTTATGTCATGTATGGAGACTGCAAGGTCACCAAGCAGTGATTCAATACCCATGTGGTTTACTGAGTCATAGACATGTTTAAAGAACAGGCATCTCAAACCCACTGTGGCAAACTGCTTGTTAAAAAGTTTTTGTGTTTTTTTAGGCTTTTTTTTTTCTGTTATGCATCTCTCTTGGTTATCTGTCTTGTTGTATCTTCTATAGCCTGCATCAACAAGCCTGAGCAAACATATCTGACTGAAACTATCCTGTCTAATTACTGAGCACATCTTTCTATCAATACAGATAGCTGCCCTTTCAACTCTTTGTGTGTTTATCATTTTCCTCATACGTTTGCAGAATAAGTGATTGCTAAGATCTCCATTACACAGGCAGGTGACTGGAACGTAAAGACAATGTGTCCCATCCAAAGTCTGTGTGTGAAGACAGTAATAGGAAATTGTACCTGGGTCTCCTCAATTCCCAAGATGAAGTATTAGCCACTTTCTTTCCAAGCACAGATTAGTCCTGTCTGACAGCTGGTGGAGTAATACTGAAAGAAAAGCCACTAGCCCCCGAGGAAATACTAAGGTGGAAGCTCACAGCCTTTTTCAGAGAAATCTCTCCAAGTGTTACCAGAAGTGAAGCCACATGTACCTTATTTCTGATCAAATGAGCATTTCCTTGACAGCAAATTTCAGGTATACTTTTGTGGGATGATTAATTTACATGCAATCTTCTATGAGAAAAAAAAGATAACTGAGTTTCATCTTATGGAAATCAGTTTTATATAACTGCAAAAATAATGCAGGATTTCTGGGGAAAATTTAGTGCCAAGAGTCTCCAGCAATTTAGGATGTCTGGTGGTGCACAATTGCTGTAATTAATTACCATCATCTTACAATATTGGTTCTAATTAACTGATGCTTTTCCACTGAGAATATACCTGAAGCATCTTCCTATTGCAAGTGCATGCCAATGTTTTCCCCCAAAAGCTCAAAGTTAGCAAGCAGCATACAGGATTTTGTAGGCTGGGGAAGACATAATCTAGCTGAGCTTGCTCTTTAATTCATACAAATGGCAGAAAGTAAGGCACTGGTTTGGGAATTTGGCCACATAACTACAACTAAAATACAGCACTAAATAATATGTAGGATGAGTGTAAGCTGCTGGCCTGGAATTCAGGGGAACTGATCTAATTTCTACTATCTGCTATGCGCTTTGTGCACAATACTGGATAGATCACTTAATATCACGGTGCTTCATTTCCTTACATGTAAAGCAAGGAAGTAAAGGCTATTAAGCCTGGGGTTTAGGGTCAAGGGGAGTTTTACTTGGAGTTTATGACTCCTCACGCCACTCGTGCATGCAAGCAACAACTGGCATGCAAGCTAACATCCCACCAAGGCCGTGAGAAGGATGATGGCAAATGTCTTCCTTGAGGAATCTTTCTTCTGGAATACCCTCACATGGTTCATCACAGACTTTCACTTTGAAATTGTAAGATTGACCCATTTTTGCAGGCTTTTGGAGAAGGACAGGTTGGAGGGATGTGTTGGTTAATTTTTGCAGGTTGCAGTGCATGGGGAAATATTTTTTATGGTGAGAAATGGCTTTTTTTTCCCTCTTCTGTAAGAACACTTTGCCCTGTAACAAATGATTCTTTTAAATAATAAGAAAGATAGACTATCTTATAAGCCCTTCCAAATCTCACCACATAAGTATTGTTATATTCACTGAACACCTTTCATTAGGATTGCTAAAGATAAACCCTCTCTGCTTCTTTGTATCTTCACAAAAGCTTTTAAAAGTGTAGACTTATATCTGCAGGAAACAACTATTACTAATGAAGCAGCTGGATTTGTTTTAAATAGGTTACTTTGCAGCCATTTTCTCTGCTAATTATTAACAGAAATGCTGATGATATATCTACAGTGCTTTGGGATGCTGAATATTATCTAAAGTCCTTTTAAAAAGCATCTTCGATGAATAAACCGTATCTGAAGTGTGAATTGAAACTAAAATAATATACATGGAAACCAGCTGCAGAAATGATTAGCTCACTTTTTCTCCCAGCAGATTTGCCTGCAAATATATCTGATGCAATGTGAGAAGTATTGCTTCACAATAACATCATAATTTTGCTGATGTCAGTTTCTATTAAAGTATCCTAATAAGTAGTAACTACTCTGATAAATAAATGCATGTGAAGACTAACTGGAATATAGCTATCATACTAGAGCAATTCAGAGAAAGGTAATTCTCTCTCATGAATTATTTCATTATTTGGTTTTCTTCTCTCCTACGAAATTCTGCATGCGCACTCACACACACACGCACAGAGCAGAGTTTCAGGCCCAGGCAAGTCTTCTTGGGGCACTGTTGAAAAATTACAGACCAGGGAAGCCCCAGGTACCCAAATCGGCGGCAGTCTGCCTGCTGCAGATGGATAGAGAGATGAGCCAGAAAGGCAAGGGGGGGGGATTAGAAACTACACAGTTTCTAAGAAGAGCTCGACGATATCAAATTCTCTCCAGAAAAATAAATTGATTTTGAGAGATCAGCAAATTCTCACCAGAAACCATGGTACTAGTGTGTTTCTGACAACACAGCAGATGTCTGTCATGTGTCTTGACAGAGGAAATTAAAAAATTATTTAGACTCATACAATCTATTTAGGAGAGTTGATGAAGAGGACAGCAAAAAAAAAAAAAGCTAGAGAAAAAATAGAATGGAATAATCAAAAGCAAAAGAAAGGGAGAAAGAATGTCTAGAAATATATAAGATGAATATATAAGGCTCTGATGTGTTCTCAGGGTAGTATGCTCTGTTCCAGATGCTCTTCTCTGCTTGTGGCTTACTCTTTTCTTGACCTGCTGTCAAACAAGTACTCTCTGTATGCCTTCCTCTCCCTTTCACTGATTTAGTCTTCTTTCTAAAATGTTGGCTTATTTACCCTTTTCTTTTAGCAGTTCCTTCTTCCTGCCACCATAGCATCCTTGATCCTCATCATCTAGATTTTCCTGCAAATACGTTCAGAGCTCCTTGTTGAACACCTCTCCTTTGTACTTGGGATACCCTTTCAAACAAGGTCACAGAACCATAGTCCCCTGCCCCGACCTTGCATACAACCCCAGCTTTACCATTCTGCAAGACGGTAATGGCGAGGCAGTGGGTTAGTAAGGACTGATGTTTACTCTTTAAGACAAATTTTATATACTTGACAATCAAATTATTCACACAGGGTCTTATGCCAGTGAACCCCCACAGCATTTCCAGGGGTTCTGTTAACAAAGAGACCATTTTTGGATAAGTTTAGCTTAGGGGGTCATCCTTTCCTTCTACTTTTCTAAGAAAAATTAAATACAGTTGTACCAAATATTATTCATGCTTTCTGTAGCCCTTCTTTAATGTTTATTAGTGACCTTTGGGGGTTAATTAATGCCAGGACATTTCACCCATGAACTGTTTTCTAATTCAATTTGTTAAATGCAAGTAACCATAAATAATTATAAATCAATTACTGAGTCTATTCTACACTTCACCAACCAAAAAAATCATAGCAAAGTATTTCTGAAGGCAATGGAGAAAAATGAACTGCTTCCATAAGGCTAGGCATTTGTGCTTCAATTTCTGTTTTCCTTCACAAAAACACTATTTGGAATACATTTTGCTAAATATGGGAACTACTTTTGCAGAAGAAATCAATTATATTCTTAAGTTTAAACCTTCTTTTTTTCCAGCCATGCGCTAATGTATCACTGTACCTTAGAAATGTACCCTGGGAAAAATGCTTATATTCTTCACTAAAAATCCATGAATAACATTATGTAGAAATTAGTATATGAAAAATGATTTAAAATCTTAACCTAGAATGGCGTCTTATTCAAATGTCATCAGAAAATGGCACCTCACCCGCAGAAAGGAGTCAAGGGATCCATTCTCCATGTATTCAACTACAATCATTACTGGTCTGCCTGCAAAACAGCAAAGAAACACATTAGGATTACAGACATATTATGGGGCTTTTATAATTCCAACTGTTATGCATAGAGTATTCACAGAAGTTAAATACGTTTCCCATTTTCAAAATCCTCATTTATATCACAAACACAATTCCCTGTGTTATTCTCTAAGAATTATTTTGTCTCCTTTTTTTTTTTTTTTTTTTTTGTGGTGCTGAATGTGCACCGTTCGCTTCAGTGTATTCTCCCCTTAAAACGGATCAAAGAAGAGTCTGTTATTTCCAAAATGCAACACCTGCTGTGTAACATTTTAGAATATATTTGAGTTAAGGCAAAAAAATAATAATTCATAAACCATGTCCAAGAAATTACAAACTCAGTGCCACAGTTTTCCTCTCAAAGAAAAATATCACAATGATTTAGTGGCATACAGATTGACAGATAGAAGGGGATGTCACAAAAAGCTCTCCTAGATTGGGTGTGTGTATTTTGTGTGTATAATCCAGTAAAGCTGTGAAATCATGTTTGTACATACATAACATATGCACAATGTTACTCAAATCAGAGTTTTGCTCAACTAGCACAGCTTTCCTGTGTGGTTCCATGGTGGAATCATATCCAAATTGAAGTAAAGCACACGTTACATTTATTTCTTAAAAGAATATCCAAATCTGGGTACTTAACTAAATACTATTATTCGTATTTATTTACCACGATTGATACCCAGGAATAAACTACCGCTCTAGAACTGCTTGACAGGAGAGGCTCAATTAGCATGCTAATCAGGCCACGCAGCAAGACCGCAAGAATTTTTTTTGAATTGTTAAGATTACAAAGAGCCATTCTAATATATGCAAAACTAATGTAATGAATAAGTATGTTAGTAAGATTGGGAAGGAGGTAAAAAGTCTTAAAATGGTGAACTTTTCTTTCCCTGAGCATGCCTGTCTCTTTCGGGGTTCGTGGGAAACCAGGGTGTGCCAAGTGGTGACACCGCAAGTCCACCCATTTCACTTTCTCAACACAACACTAGCTGTTCCAGTGTTTTTCAAATCCAAAGGAAGCCCCTCTCATGACTTTTTTTTTGTCTGCCTCTCAAAATTATTTTTGTGTTCTATTTGGACGAGGAGATGAGCAACAAACACAACGGTCAGGGTGAGAAAGTGCAGAAGGGCATTATGATCGTTCCAGCACAATTGTCCATTTCTGTACATGCTAACTTTCTGTTCAGTTTGGTTAACAGTGGAAGTGTTTATTCAACTGTCCACTGTATACAATAAGCCATAGCCAGGTATTTCTGCTGAGCTGTTACAGCTAACCTGGAGTTTGAAAAAGTGAATGAGCCATTTCTCTGTTGCCTCCCAGCTTGTCGACTTGGACTTCTATGTACCCTGGTGATGGTCATTCATGTAGCTTCTTCCAGTCTTTCTAGAGTTCCTCACAATATTACCTCGTTTCTTGTAATAAAATTTGGTGTTCTTTCCGTATTCACCCTCATGTTTAGGTCCTCAATGAATAAAATAGTGCTTCATAACATTTGCACAGTAGTATGGTTTTTTTCTGTGTGAAAATTCTCAGATGCCTTTATAGTCTTTTTGGATAGCCTTTCTGAAGTGTGAAGAATTACCAGCTTTTTTTTTTTTTTTTAATTGAATGTTTGGTCTTAGCTGCAGTTGTGCACTTGCCACCAAATCAATTTATTTATATTCATCTGCATCCATCGGTTATACCCTGGCTTTGCATTATAAGCTTAAATGATACATCACTTCTAAGCTCTCAGATAGCAGAGCATTTTAAAAATTAATGTTTCTTTACTTCAGCTTGCTAATGATGACTAGTTGTATAGACTAGTCCCTTTAGTTTCAAGCACGTGAATGACCTGGATTCCCTTACCTTTACCATTTCCTTATTGTCAAGAGGCTGACATCTCCACAGGAAAGGAAAATTCTACAATCTAGAGAAGTAAACAAGTGGCAGCCTGATGCTAGAGGATCTTACTACATGCAGAACTCTCTCAAGCAAGTTGTGATTTCTAAATTGTTGCAGACAACAGCATCTTGCAATAAATAGGGATGTAAAGCTGGCTTTCAGATGGTATATTTGGGCAGGTATAAGTTACCCAGAAATTTCTCTTTTTGTGTGAATCAACAAATAAAACACCTTTATGGAAGATTTGCACTTGAAGGGAATGACAAATGGAGCTACTGAGCTTCAAAACGGTGCCCCTAGTTTCCTGTTAGTAATCCTCTGGCACCCTATGCTTTCCGGAATCTATTTTGTAAGGTTCTCTAGAGGTTCACAGGCTCTTGTTACATCCTTTATGCTCCTTAGATAGCAATTTTAAATTCTTCTGTGCTTTCTCTCAAAATATCCACCACCACCACCCCAACCCTGACAAACTGTATTTCACTTTGCTCAGACCAACAGTATGAACTTCTAAGCTAAAATAACTATGAAAGGTACCTATAAGCATTTATCTACAGATTTAAAAAAGAGATTTCGGCATTTTTGACTGGATAATGTTTATGAGCTTTTAAACTGCCTGATGCCTTAACACATCAAGCCACCCCGATGAAAATACTGCATCGTACCATTGCACTGGTTTCAAGAATACACACACAAACCCAGGTCTTCCATGTGATAGCACCGAAATGGCATGATCTGGCAAATACACCAAACTAAATAGCATTCGCCTTCAAAGAGGTCCCTGTTTATTGGAAGATCAACATATTATTAAGTATTCAGGAATTTTGGTGAACAACAAATTTATTCGTTTAGGCTGATAGCTTCCCACAGGCTCAGTCTGTATCCCTCACCATCCTACCTAAACCTCAAATGAACTTGATGAAAGATTGTGTCAAGACACCACAAAAATGAACCCAGCTCCATCGCTTGATTATCGTAAGCAAAAATCTTAAATCTGGATCCTAACACTAACTTCTCAATCTTCTTTTAGCGTGCCAGCACGTGATAAAAGCCATCCTATTTTGGCTGCAAGTTCATTAAAGATATATCTGTATTCCAAGCTGGACTGCGACAGGCAGTACAGCGAGACTTTTAGTCAGCATAGCATTTGGAGTACCTGTAGATCAAAAATGTCTCAGCTATTGTTTCAGTTGCTTGAAGATATAGTAAAAAATTCTGCTACACAGCAGATTCCAGTGGGTACATTTATTATCAAAGTGGTAACACACAGGTTCTATCCCTAGCAAACAATTCTTTTCCAATAATTTTATAGGTTTGCAAATTTCATACAAGGATCTCTAACCATTTTACGAATGTAAGTACATCCAGTGTCAGGAAACATAAGGTAGGACACATCTTGATTACAAAGGTGTGGTAGGAAAAACAAGTTCAGAAAATCAAGTGGCTCTCTCCATCTAGTTAGTATGGTACACTCAACCAGGCTGTGTGTCATTACCGAACACAATGTTGTACTTTTTTCCTTAACTCAGTACCCTGTAGAGGCGTTTAAGGGATTCCACCATATATTTGCGTTGCATGAACACTCTCCAGTTCAGAAACACTTGAAGGAACAGGACTAGCAGTCGGCTCCGGAGAAGCTGCCTGAGACATGAGGATAAGCATCTGACTCTGGCACATCCACGGGAGAATCCAACATTGGGCATCTCAGTCCCCAGACCGAGTCACCAGTCCCCAGGGCAGGCAGTGGGAGAGACTGTGAAAAACACAGATCCTGATGTGTATAGCTGTGTCACCCCATCAGTTCCGGATCTGGGAAGCGAACTCTGAAAGCATAGCTCTACTTCTGATACCCTACATGTAACAGAGGGCAATCTGGGATATCTAACCTCCAAAGAGTCAGAGGGGGGCAACTGACCCAGGGCTTGTATAGAACAAAGTTCTTGGTAAGACAAAAGGCCGTGGATCACGTTAGTTGATGTTAGTTTCCTTTTTAGCTGCAAAAAGCAGATGTTATCCTCTATACCGTGGTACAATTTGAGTCCAGAAAAGATTAAGGTCTGTGCTGAACCCCGTACAAACACAGAATACTGCTTTTGCTTTAAAGACAACTACGAAATTGACTTTGAAAAATAATACCGTGAGATTTTTAAACTAGTGTAATGTTTGCCTCTAGACAAAAAAAGAAAAAGAAAAAAGACTATTACTTAGATTATGAAAATCCATGTTGCTCTCATGGTACTAAGAAAGATGAATTCTTCATCCTCAAAACAAGGATAGGAATGAAAAAAGGAGGGAGGGCTGAGAAGTCTCTGAGAGAGAAAAGCAATCTTTGATTATTTTATCATGGCATAGGCTAACGCAATTCTGGAAGGCATTGAATTATTTTCCTATATTTATGATTGCTTACGCATATGAAGCATGGACATCTTTACTTGAAGAGACAAGTTTAAGGATAAAGAGCAGTGGGAGGAGATACAGATGGGAGTGGGGAAAGCACTCAGGGCTCAGAAGGAGGGCAGAGGCTGCCGCACAGAGAGCGCCGTGCCAGCGCTGCGTGAGCCTGCTACATCAGCACCTGTGGAAGCTCACACGTAGCCCCAGGGAAATCCGTACCTCCAAAAGAGCATGCACCAAAAGGCACTCCTGTGATCGATGCTGAGTCCCCTCTGCGGCATGGGTGCACCTCACCTGATAGCTGGACACCCAAACTCTAGTTAAAAGACTTCACAAGTTCAGGTGAGTTTTTTTAACATGGATACAGGCATAGGCACTAGACAAGTATCTGAAGAAGAACTGGGTTAATTTTACAGTCAAGATCCACATAAGAGATGGCATGGAAAAAGGACACCGGAAAAGGTGTCGGCTTCAGCTGAGGACTTGGAATAAAAGACAAAGGTCAAGAGCATCTAGGAGCTAAAAACTGCAGATGCTGCTGGAGGAGAGCACACAACTTCGTGTGTGAATTGGGGGTGGACAAAATATAAAAAGGTTTGAAGATGGATTCAATGACCAAATCAGCCAAACAGATAATTCTTGCAGCAGCTTTAGATACCCAGCAGTGCTGGAGTAGGGAGTATGACAAGAAAATTGACTTTCAAAGGAGAATAATTATATAAATAGTGTTCTGAGGCAGCAGGTTTTAAACCTGTCCTGGTTTGAGGTAAAACAGAATTTTACACACTATGTATATCACATTTAGCATTTGCAAATGTGTAACAAATGTATCATTTCACTACATACTTAAGATAACAATACAAAATTGTATTTCTACATGACATATATTGATACCATAGCCACATTCACTGCTTTTATAATTTCTGTGAAACTATAAATATTCTGACCCTACTCTTCCCCAACACTAGATACCTGTCTGGGATATTGGCTAAAGCAGCTTCCCCTCCTTGCGCAATGCACATGGACTAACTCTGGCTCTGGCAGATCCATGTCAGACCCCCAGCATCCCAGAAAGCCAGATGAAACATGCATCAGTGCTTTGCATGACCCAGGAAAAGGACATGAATTTCATTACTCAGAACCTAGATGAACCAGTAGAAGGTGGGGGGATTATTCATTGTTTTGATGCAAATACTGCCTTGTGACGAGTGCCCGACTGGTTTTGACAAGGTGTTTTTATTTCCCTGAGAAAGTTTTTTCCCACCCAGCTGTATTGTAGTGCCATTCAAATAAAACCAGCATAAATGACAAACATTCTGTATTGAGGTAATGCCACCTCAGAATATGTTACGATTTTGTATTTTCTATTGATCAATCTGCTTGAAATTTTCTTCAATAAGCAGAAATGCAAAAAAGAAGCTGTACATTGCAGAATAATGTAAAACGCCAATTATACATAAAAATTACATTGCATATATTTTTAGTTTTCCTTCTAATTTTTTTTCCACAATGCAAGATTTTGATAGTGTGTAATTTAATTGAGTGGCAGAGTGATGAATAAAGCGGAGAATTTGAAGTGTCACATCAATGACAAAATATTCAGCTTGTTGTCTCCTGTTGTCATTTTAAATAATGCAGCAAAGCCCACTTTAATGAATTTTTTATGTAAGATTAATCCTCCAGAAAGAATACAGTTAGTACATGCTCATTTCTAGAGTCTTATAATGAAATCTTTAATACCCATTGTGGGAATAGATCTGTTAACATAAACACAGGACACTTATTCTTCCACTTCAAACAGCAAAGGTTTGAATCTGGTCTCTAGTTCATACATGAAAATATTGCTCCATCACTTCTGCAGGTCAGAATTCATGTTTCTCAGAAAGTCACCTCCTTATCAGGCATTTTTTCACTCCAAAGCCTTTTGGTTCTCAACTAACTCACCTGCTCAAAGCTAAAGAGATAAGACCAACAGAGTAAAATGTACAGGTGCTCCCTCAGGCAGCGCTGGACCTCTCAGCGCTCCCATGGTGTGCGAAGCACCCACAGTAAACTCTGTGTCCCTCACTGAAATGCCCAGGGCTGGGAGGGCATTCCTAGATCTCACACTAGCTCTGTTCCTTACATATTGCTTCAAATAGGAGAACCACTTGCCGTGGCACTGCAGCTTCCTCACTTCTGCTACTAATAATTGATGCGGTTGTACTCATCAGAGGTAATTTCAGCAAATAATGAAAAAAAAAAAATTTTTTTTCTCCATAACACAAAACCAATGGTGGAAAAAAGAAAGAAAGAAAACTAATGATTATGCAAAAAAAAGAAATACGGAAAAAAGTTCTGCCAGGTTAACCCAAATCAATATATATGAAGCCAAGGGGAATTTTGCTGCAAGCCATCCCACTTGCGTTACTGACCATTAGATTAAACAAGTTGTGTCCATTATGCGTCTATTTTTTCATCAATTTTAAAGGTAAAGTATATATCCAAACAACTGGGTTTACTGGCCTGAAGTTCTAAGCTGCCAAGAAACTTTCCTACTGATTTTAACTCTTGCAGATGTTAGTTATTTCAAGAGTTATTTGGTTGTGCTTGTGTTCCAAGAAGCCTCAAAAAATAGAAGTTGCACTTCCAACGCCCTTCTTGAGACTGCAGAATTTGCAACAGGATAGCATTGACATATGTACATCCTGCTCTTACTGGAAATCACATAACATAGCCTACTTATCTTGCTGTTAGTGCTCTGTTTTCCTGTATCTATATAATACTTTTCATTAGTTAAGTTAGCCCAGTCAAGGGAGGATACCTTTGCAAAATCAATTGATAAAAATACAAAATACACGAATGAGCATAAGAGCCCATTATTTAGCAAACTAGGGCCATATAGCTGTCACTACTAGCTAAAGAAGATACACTGCATCAACACAATCTGAAAATATTATTCTCTGATCTGTTTATCTGTAATTTTATACTGAATAATTTTACACTCACTACCTGGTAACCCACTGGCAGGAATTTATGCCTGTTGGTACAATTTGGAAGCCAGAAAAGTCTGTATGTATGCTTCTAAAATACCTTCTCAAATCCTCTGGCCTACTGCTCCTGCAACAACAAGCACTGTGAATGGTTCTCCTGTTTTTCATACAACAAAGGGAGAACGTGCTTTGGACAACAGAAGCTTTAACAGTCGCTGGCATCCTGCTTCTGCAACCCCTAATCCACATCAATCCTTCAGTGTGCCTACACAAGATAGTCTGGAAGGTTTTGTGAAAAGAAAAGTGGAACTGTAATGAGAAAGCAGTTACACCTTTTCCAATATTTGTTTTCTTATTCTTATCTTTCCATAAGAGAAACAAATGGAGCCTAGCAGAGAGTAAAAGCAGACAAGTAGTTGTTTGTCACGAGTTGGAGGTTGGGTAGGTGAGGGAGGAGTAGTGGCTAAAATTACACTGTAGAAATGCAATAACTGGCCCAAATTTTGACACTTTCTGCACTTATACTCTCCAGCCATATATCTTCAAAAAAATATTGCATTTCTTCAAGTTTCTATGTGTTGGGTTGGTTATCTGTATTATCTCTTTCTACATATTTACTAGCATTACAAATACAATATGGATGAAAAAAGTTCTATTTTATTCCTGCTGCTTACGTTTACATGAATATTATAAGCAGAAATAAAAAAGACACACTTTCATCATTAGGGTGAGATGGCTTATTAGAATTCAGATGTACACATGGAGGGGAGCAAGAGCTGGTGCGTTTGTAGACCAGCTCTGAAAGCTGCTGCATGAACTATTCTAAGTACATCTAATGCATCTCATTTGAGAGTCTTACGCTATTTTTCGAATACTCATCCATAAACAGAGAAATCCATGCTATGTATGATGAAAAGAGAAGATGATGCAAAGTTACTTTGCCAAGGTATCACCAAAATCAAGTCCTCAGCCTGCAAGAAAAAGCTGTGGAACCACTAGATCTGCAGAAACTGTGCACAAAGATGCTTTGCTTTGTCTTCATGTTCCCCTGATACCGAGAGGGCAGTGTGCCAGCCCTTGGGATAAAGTGATGTACCTTAAAACATAATCTGAATTATGGCAGTTGCCCAAGAACTACCACAGGTCATTAAAATAGCTGATGTTTGCATCAAAATCTTGGTCATGTACTCTGGAACCATTCTGTTATCTCCATGCCTCATAACGACACCATCTTACACTGACTCGAAAAAGGTCTTAAGAGATGACAAAATCACAAGTCAGATCAACGAAGAGAGCTCAAGGATTGCATTTTTGACCATACTGTCTCAAATACTAGGCGATACCATCCCATTTTAAACCAAAAAATCCTAGCAATAAAGGCAGTCTTTATCAGTGTATAAGTAGGAGGGAGAATGTAGACACGTTTCTTTGTAAGAATAGGTACTTTGTTACTGAACAAACACAAAAAATGTGGCCACTCAGTTTTAATTTAATTACGTTCAGGGAGGGCCAGAAGGGGAGTAAGTTTTTAATAGAACTGGTTCTGGAATAAGATTTATATTGCTTGAAATTTTGCATTGCATTGCATTCCAGCACTTTCGCTTTAGCACTGAAGTAAAGAACAGTTTAAAAAAATATCTGTAATAAATAACAGATTGTGGTTGGATTCAGTTTGAAAGAGATACTTTTGCCCATGTAGATTAACCAAAACAATTAATCTCACTTTTTAATAACTGAATTTTGGCATATTTCACTAATTCACATTATTTCACTAATTCACATATTCACTAATGCCGTTTCACCCTTAAGTTACTCTTAACATTTTCAATGTTCATTCCACTCTACATCCTCTTGTGGAAAGGGCAAGGGAGGTTCTTTGGTTCAAAATTAGTCCACAGAGTCTGACTGCATTAAGGATCACTTGCTGTCTTGACCACAGAGCGTGTAAAGGAATTTAAACATAACTGAGTCTGTGTATCAGGGGCTTCTGCACTTCATCAATATTCAGTATGCCATGATACATAACAGGTACTTATGGAACATAAGAAACAAAGCTTATTTAATCTCTGTTGTGAATTTACCCGTTATCATACATGTGTTATATTTAGAAGCTGTAAGCTACCAAAGAAATTTGAAAATGAGCAAAATAAAAAAAAATTGCATTCATAAGATTACAGTAAAACGTGGCTTTGTGCTTTCACAAGTATAATGACATGGTTAAAGTATTATTTTAATCCTACTCTGAAATGTCAGAGCATTTTTTGATTATTCATTACTATGCCTGACTGTGATCTTGATAAGATTCTGACATGTCTTGCACTTCAGAATATCCTTCATGTATTTTTTCCATTTACTATTTGAGCA
Organism: Larus michahellis; assembly: GCF_964199755.1. Taxonomy (NCBI): domain Eukaryota; kingdom Metazoa; phylum Chordata; class Aves; order Charadriiformes; family Laridae; genus Larus; species Larus michahellis. The sequence continues at coordinate 105,964,712 of NC_133896.1, read as the reverse complement.
AACATGTTTTGCTTCTATTTGCCTTTGGTCTACCTATACTTTAAACTTCTAAGCTATACAAAACTGATGAGCCGCCACCTCCTCCTTCATTGTTTATGAGTATCTTGCTGCTTTCTACACATGAGAAAGGCACCATTTCTCCTTTACAGAAGCAGTGGAGGCCACATAGCAATACCCCTGAAGTTTCTGAAATCCACAAAGAAAGCTTCGGTTGTAACATGTGTGAGTTGCTAAATCCAATATTAAGAAAACAAAACATCATGAGTCAGGGCTCCAGCAAATAAATGATGCACTGGATCTAGTATGATGACATTTTTGCAATCTCATGGGTTTTTGTCTTTTCTTTGGGGTTTTGTACCTTCAGCACATGAATGCACACATTTTCAAGCTTCTCCCTTCAACTCTGATTTTGATCATGAACAAAAGCCAAGAGTTATAACAAAGATGGGTCAAGCAGCAAATTTCAGATGCAGAGGTTTTTAGACAAGCATATACATCTTGACGAAATAAGAAAAATATGGAAACTTATTGACACATGAAGAAGAAAGCTAAAAGCACTCATCTCTCATAACTTAACTCCCATAACTGTGGAGACCTCTCCATAGCTAGCAATATCTAGATTTTTTTCTGAGAAAGAAAAAGTCATTCCAAGGGAAGGAGTAAAATTTTCATTACTATGCATCACAAACAGGTCATGTGAGTTGGTCCAGAACTATCTAGTCTTCACCAACTACATAAGGCACCTAAACAGAGTTGTTAAATTCTAGTGTGTAAAACCCAGAGTTAGGCAGATTACATACACAGCATTTGGACCTGGGAGTGGTACTTCAGCAAGTTGAATTCGATAAAGGTACACTGGCTTCCTAGCTAAAACAGACCAATAAACCCTAAACATTTTTCAAGTTAACTATTCCCCCCGTCTCCCACCTCACAAAAAGTCAATTCTGAATCTGCTTTCACATCCAATGATTTACTGCTACGCTAAGCGGGGAGTTTAGATTTTTTTTTCCTTTCATCTTGAAACAAAGAATAACCGTGTGTACAAATACATTTCAAATATCCTACGCTCAAAGCTTAATCCCAGTTCTACAGTTCAAGCTAGACCCTAATGGACCAGCACAAAAAGAAGTTTCTCTCACTATTCATGCTACCTACTGCTCATCCATACTTTGGTTCTGAAGTACTTCCTGCCTGCCTAATGGAAAAGTCCATATACATTTGAACTTCCATCCTCAGAAAATAGATACCATTATGTATTAGTTGTAGGGTTTATGGGATAGACATGCCAGTGAAATAGCACTGAGGCTGGAAAGAATAAACTGGAAGAGCCATTTGGCTCAGATATCCTAGAAAATGCATATGCGATAGAAGAATCAATTTGTTAGTCACTGAGCAAGAATTAGCAATTTTCATTTAAAAAGAAAAAACAGCAGTTTAGGTGCTGGAATCCAGAATAGGGAAAAATGCATTAACTGAAAAAAACCAGAAGTTACTTTTCTCATTATTGGAGTAGCATAATTATAGTTGAGTTTCACTATGAACAATTGCTCCTTGATGGTTCTTGTTGAGTAATTTTGTTCAATAAGGGTCTGTCAATACAATTTGCTTTCAATTGTCAGTTTATACAGTATCAAGAATAACGGGCTCACTCAGATCCACTTGGAAGTTGTAATAAAATATTAATTTTGGGAAAAAGAAAACTGATAATCAGCTGGTTTAGTATTCTACAGTTATGTCTGAGTTTTTTGAGAAGATCTCTGTAATAAACATGAACATTACCATGTATGTTAGACAGCCACAGACAACCAGGCAGTAAAACCTGGTTTTACTGGGGATATCCTCTGGGGATATCCTCTGTATAATGTACTTTATGTGGAGAAGGAGTCTTGTCATGACCTAGTCCAAGACAAGTGAGGTAGTCTGTGAATGAAATAGGGGACAATGATCCAGCTGCTGACTACATGGGGAGATCACAGGATTCACAAGCAAATCACAGCACTGACATTCATAGACAGGTGTGTATGGAAGGAATAATCTGGATGTTTTTTCCCCATCTCCTGTAATGTAGTTTGAATGCTGAACAGTATGAAGGGTGCTCGGGAGGATCGCTTACGGGAACTTTTCCATAGTTTCTCATAGCCTGACATCCATCCCTAGTTGTTCTTGTTAACAGAAAAACTCAGGAAAGGAGTTTATCTTGAAAGAAACAGTAGGAAAGACATTTGCTTTCTCTCCCTTCCTTTCCAACTCAGCAAACTTAACAATCTGTCTGACACTCTTCAAAGACAGCAGCATAACATAAATTTTTCTATTCTGACTTCTGCCAGGCAATATGGGTATGCATTTACATAACAAACCCTTTACAGGTGACTGAAATCAAGCGCTGCCAATACACAGCAAGAGCAGTAAGCTAAGAATTTCCCCCAAATGGAGCAAACAACACTGTACTTAGTTTGGAAGAGCTGGAATTTGAAGAAATAGATGCAGCACTTGCAATTTAGTTATTTGGGTTTTCACAACATGCGTATATATGTGTATGTTTGTGTGTGTGTATGTGTAATTATGAAGGAAGGGGTAAGCTTCCACAGCTTGTGCCAGTGTAAGCATGATGAGGAGTGTGACCTTATAGCAGCCTTCCAGTACTTAAAGAGGGCTGCAGAAAAGGTGGAGAGGGACTCTTGATCTGGGAATGTAGCGATAGGGTGAGGGGTAATGGTTTTAAAGTGAAAGAGGGGAGATTTAGATTATATATTAGGAAGAAATTCTTTGAGCGTGGTGAGACACTGGAACAAGTTGCCCAGAGAAGCTGTGGATGCCCCATCCCTGGGAGCGTTCAAGGCCAGGCTGGATGGGGCTTTGAGCAGCCTGGTCTAGTGGGAGGTGTCCCTGCCCATGGCAGGGGGGTGGGACTAGGTGGTCTTTAAGGTCCCTTCCAACCCAAACCATTCTATGATTCTATGAATTCTATTTAATATATGCAGGGATATCTCTTACGAAAAAGTACTTACTGCTTATGTGAATCCATCTGTCATTATAGACCTACGTCAACTAAGTCATGTGAATTTGTACTGCTAATAGGTGGGATAACAAGACACTAAGTAATTTGTGACATAAATGATAGTTAAATCAAAAGGAAGCTATTGTCTAAAAATGGGCTTGTTTTTGCAAAAATCTAGGATAGACATTTGGAGGCCTGCTGAAAGCTTTGCTTCTAGTGAAATGCTGTATAGCAGTGACAGACTTTTGATGCAACTATCAAATATAAGCACTATTGCATTAGCATAGTTATGTCTAAGCTTAAAAAACACCTACATTTGAGGCAATCCATTTATGCAGAAAGATGTAATGCCCCATGCCAGCAGCATAAATTAATCTTTAAGTTGGCTAAAGGAGGACACCTTTTACATAAGTGAAACTCTACACAGTGCAAAAGCAGACACCAAATTACACAAAAGTGAACATCAGCTGTCAGAGCAATGGTAAAAGAAATACACTCCCCCCAACTATTGAGTGAAAAGTAGAAAGGGAAAAAAGGAAACCAACAGCTACATTGGCCTGCCAAGCTATTTTCCAGATACTTATTTATAGCAGGCTTTTCAGCATAGTTCTGTGTTTCACTTAAAATATCTGTGGGGAATTTTGTAGAAAAAAGACGTAAAAACATTTTGTCTTTAGTAAGGAATAAATTCTCTGACTATCTTGAAGTAAACCTGCCACTTAGCTTGAGTTAAAGGTTTTGGTAAATAAAAACCATCTCATTATCTTTGTTCCCAATGACCCTAATAGCAGAATAATACAGTCATTTTAAGCCTTCCATGTAGTTAAATTCACTGAAATCTTACACATAAGCTATATGGGAAGCAATTAGGTTAGAACTCTGCAAAGTTATTGAACATTAAGTACTTCTGTTAGGCTTATGAAAGCTACTGTCCAATATGAGCCCAACATCTCAGATAAAGGGGGTGGGGTCACTGTGCTATCAAAGGCAGGAATCGAGCATGCTCACCTCCAGTACCAGTACACAAACAGCAACCCTGTCACTTTTAATGAGAGAGGGTAAGCCTCGGAGGGTAAGCATCAAGACTGCAATGGGCCCATTTTGCCTGCCTATCGCTGTTCTAAAAGCCAGAGGCTGCCACAATAACACAGATATCCTGTGGCCAGCAGGAATAGGGAAGTGATCGTCCCCCTGTACTCGGCACTGGTGAGACCCCACCTCAAATACTGTGTCCAGTTTTGGGCCCCTCAGCACAAGGAAGACACTGAGGTGCTGGAGTGGGTCCAGAGAAGGGCAACAAAGCTGGTGAGGGGTCTGGAGGACAAACCATATCATGAGCAACTGAGAGAGCTGAGATTGTTTAGGCTGGAGAAAAGGAGGCTGAGGGGAGACCTTATCTCTCTGCAACTGCCTGAAAGGAGGTTGTAGTGAGGTGGGGGTCGGTCTCTTCTCCTACGTAACAGGTGATAGGACAAGAGGAAATGGCCTCAAGTTGTGCCAGGGGAGGTTTAGGATGGATAATAAGAAAAATTTCTTCACCAAAAAGGTTATCAAAATTGGAACAGGCTGCTCAGGGAAGTGGTTGAATCACCATCCCTGGAGGTATTTAAAAGATGGGTAGACGTGGTGCTGAGGGACATGATTTAGTGGTGGTTTTGCCAGTGCTAGCTTGATGGTTGGACTCAATGATCTGAAAGGTCCCTTCCAACCTAGATGATTCTATGATACCACTGCTTAAACACCTTCTTGGAGCACTGTTGCTTTGGGTGTCTTTGTTCCCTGGTAAAGTAATACTCAGAAAAAAGGGCAGGTGTTTAGTGCAGTGTTTTTCGTTACAAAGGAGCAAAAGGTACGTCCCTTCTCTGTACTGAAGTGATTAAGGATTCAAGGGTAAACTTATATTTTCCTCTGAATCATGCACAGTAAGAGAATCAGTTCTGAGTCCCTCACATCCCAGATCAGTACTCCCTTCAACACTTTTTTTTTGGGGGGGGGAGGGCAAAAAGTGCAGTAAACGTGGGGCTTCTGCTCACGTGTACAGCAAAGCTGGTTTTAGCAGTTCAGAAAGCTATCACGAAATGGAAATGGCATACTCTAGTCATCTCTCTAACAGAGAGCGGCAATTCAGAATTAAGACTGTGCTTAATGTAAATACAAATATGATAAAGTAAAAAAGGAAGAGGTAAATAGCAGCACTACAGATAAGACTGATAGGGCATATTTGTTAACAGCAATTTCTGACTTACACTGCAGCGTTTCATGCCACCTGGGCCCCTCATGTTCTCTTTCTCAAAGGAACACATCTTGTCCATTGGATTTATCACAGTTCTTCACTGGCTTTCAACTACCTGACAGTTCTCGCTTTCCAGAAGGTGAGCAGTCTCTCCCTTTCTGTGGGGTTGCTGCTTGGCTCATTTTTTTGTTGTTGTTGACAGGATCAAACAATAACATTTATTTCTGTTACCTTGCTAGGATATATGTTGCACACCATGTAGCTGCATTTCCGTTTTTTCCCTGTTTTGAATATTGCATCAGATTGAATCAGAATTCTTAGTAAAAGACATTTAATAGCAAGAAAGTATGAACCAGTTTTATTAAACAAACCACATTTAAGAGTTATGATTTAAGTCTAAAAAATGTGATGAAAAGCTTTACAAGCACTCAGAAAACAACAGTCCTGATGACTTCTAAAATAAACTTGTAGGTAGGTATGTAGGTGAGAAGCCAGTTCACAAGTGCAGTTAAGCCATACGTGAACTAATAGAATCAGTGATATGCTATACGTAACACTATGTTCAAAACAGAGTATTTTGTGGGTCCTGGAGTATTTCCTCTTCCACAGTTGTTTGGTTACAGATACCAATCTCATTTTGATGCTAACAATCAAAATAGCCTAAGGGTATTAAACACTCTGAGATATCCCAAGGAGAAAAAAAAATGGAAAATATTTTACAAACTGTTGACACCCACAGTCATAACAAAAAACATCAAAGTGGCTGAGAAGCTTCTATTCAAAGAAAGAAAGTAAACAAAGAAATAATAGCACTTACAAAGTGCTTAAAGATAACAGCACTTAAAAAAGTAAGAATCATCTTCTATTAATGAGGCCTACAATTATTGCAATAGATAAAATGGGGCATAGAGAAGTAGAACAGTGTGACATTAGCACATGTACAGATTAATTTTACATATCAATACATAGTTTGGAAAGGAACAGAATTGAACTTTGATTCAGTTTTAAGTATAAGTAAAATACATATATACTTAATCTATTAGCTTTGGTGGAAGATGGTGTTTAATGGCTCGGCTCCAGAAGAGAATGGATAACACATATAGCCTTTCTGGGAAAGAATGCCTCTAAACCTGTCCTTCTTTCCTGTTTTAGCCCAGTATCTGATAGCAGCCCGTTCACCTGGCATGGTGTTCTCATTCTTAGCCTACACTCAACCTTATGCCAACCCTCCAGGGTTTCTCGTGCCATCATACAGCTGGGGACCTCACTAGAGGCAATGCAGAATATCATGCTGGCAATACAAGCAGTGGGGTTTTCTCACTCATTTAATGAGAATTACAGTAGTTCAAATTGTGATAAAAGTTATTGAAAAAAGTCAAGACAGTTTTCACAAGAGACAAGTTGCAGCTATGGAAGCATACAAAGGATTTAAATACTGTATCAGTACATAATTAAATTTTGTGTTTCCAAATTTGTTTTGCTTCCACGTTTTAGCAGGGGAATGTAAATTTTTAGGGAAGAGTCACACAGTCACATAAAATCTGTGATTTTATAGAGGCATTTTTAAAGTTATGCCTCCTGGTGCACATAGGCATGCTTCATGAAGTGCATGATTAGAGGATACCAAGCCTTCTCTTTCTATATTTAGGTTGAGCACTTAACTACAGATCAGTTTCCCTCACAATTTCTCCTATACATTGATTCAGGAAAATGCCCAGTCCCTGAAAAGTTATTTATCTTTTCCATTTCCTTTCAGTTTGGCTTTTTTTATTGGAAGAAACCTCTAATCTCCCTGTCTGACCAATACCAAATTTTGTTTCCCTAAGATGTGTGGAGAGATGGGGCAAAGGGTGAAGGGAAAAATTGATGTGGGGGAATAGGCTGGAATACCTACCAGAGGAAATGCTGGGGGGTAAAGATCCACCCCCTGACACTGGATGTGAGGCCAGGATGCTATTTAAAAATCCCGCCCTCAGGAATCTCGAAAGAGACTTCACCCCAATGGTCGGAAAGGATCCTTTCAAAGAGATAAAAATTATCATTAATCAAATGACTTGTTCTTTGGCTGATAAAAGAAGTTGACTGTTTAAAGAAAGAATACCCAAACCTCCAAAAAGTTAACAGTGGTTTCACTGGAACAGATCTTATGAAAAGCAGTTAAAAGTTTTTCTTTGTTTTTTAACCAAGTCATACAATACACAGCTTTAACCAGAAAGAGCTTGTTTTCCGCAGACTTTGCAAGTGGAGAATTCCAGCACTTCTAGGAGGAATCGAAAAATTTGAGATTTTTAAAAGGCAAAATACACCTATTGGATAATCATAATGTATTTCAGATGACTCTACTATAGAGACATTTTACATTTTGTACACAAATCAAATAGCCACTGGTAGAGATGAAGCTATACCAGCAAAGCTGTGTTTTATACTAGTAGCTTAAAGCCACCTGACAAAAGTCATGTCAGGCAAGGGGAGAAGGGGAACCAGAATTTGCAGCTTCATTACTGCCTTCTGTGTCAGGGCAGCTACATCAGTCAGAGCTTCTATCACATCTCCCAACACCTGTCAATATATTGATGCAGGCAAAAGCCATGAGTACAGACACGGCCCCTTTCTGCTTTGCTCTCACCAGAAGCTTTACAGATTTTATGCTTTCAACAGAAGAAACTATATGTTCTCGTTGCCTAAATGTACAGTTCTATTTCTGGAAACAGAGATTATCTCATCCACCACTTTTAAAACAAGTACTTGTGACACATCTATTATAGTGATGATAAATAAGGACTTCTTATCATTTAATCCACTATTTCAGCTTTCTGTGTATGTACAGAGACCTAGAGGCATCATTTCAGCCAGCTCACGTTAGTGCTTAGTGAATGCCGGCACCAAAGATGGATCTGAAATGAGAGCTCTACACATCTTGCTTAAAAGCACAATCAAGGTTCTCCCATCTTGCAATAAATCTAAATTGACAATCAGAATAATTTGTATATTTTTGCAAGTACATCAAGCAAGCATCCATCCAAAAATTTAGGCAATGGCAAGTTTGTTTTCGTCATCTTGCAGGTATTTTACAGTTGTTCTTTTAAAAGATAGAAAACATCTTAATATTTATATAGAGTGAAAAAAAGAAATGAGAAAAAACAATGAGAAAAATAAAACAAACTGTTGTGTGTTTTTTTTTTAAACAAATAAAAATGTAGTGAGGAAAATTTAGCCTCAAAACACACATATGTATTCGTTGAACTTAAAGCAGCCTAAGAGAGCTTTGAATTTTTCTCTTGTATTAATTTAATTAGTGTTCTGGATGCAGTATTTTTATATCTGATGGTTAAAGATAAGGCATAGAAGTTTTCCCTCTGGCCACTTCAGAAAAGCTAACTTTGGCAGTCAAAGTGTTTCCAAACTTCATGGCTTTCATTTTAAAATATTTTCAGAAGTGATCATGGATAGAAAGTTGAGAATGCAATACACAGAAATTCAATTTTAAAATGGAAAATTGTTCCATAAACTCCAAGATGTTCGGTACTAAACAGCATCTTAAAACATGAAGGCTAAATAATGAACATATGATGACCTTCCAAATAAAACTTTGCTTGTCTGTTTCAAAATATGAATTATACCAACCATAAAGAACACCCACTGTGAGTCACATGCCGTATGTACAGACCTTCAGAAAAGCCAAACAGCTTGAGCTTCACCATTGACATTTTCCTACATTTAAACGGTGTTAAATGACAAGCAACTCAAGCTTCCTAGCAGTGTTACATTAAGTTATTTTGTTATGGGAAGTAATGGAGACAAACCCAAATTTATTTCACTTGTTGTACATATGCAAAAATAAAAACAAGGACCAGCAAATTTTGGAGCAATACAGTCGATGAATACTAAGAAGAGAGCTCGGGTGCTAAAATTATTGAGGCTTTATAAGCAGCAAATAACTAATAGAATACATATAAATAATGTTTTTCTCTCACTGAAAAAGGTAGGATTCAGTTGCTTAAGCATAACTGCTTTGTGTCATTTGAGACACTGTAGAAAAATCTGAGACGTTCACATTTGACTGGAAACATGACAAGATCGGCAGGAGATTTGCACTCTTTGAAAGTGACAACAGGAGGCGAAGCAGTAGTTGGGTATCTAAGAGTAGGCATTTAGTACCATTTTAGGCAACTGAATCCTATCCAAACAGTCCACTGTCACCTTAAAAATGTCTCTCGTTAAGTAGAATACAGAGTTAAAAGAACAAGACCTCCTTTAGTCTCTTCTAGAAGTCTGCAAACAGCTTCTGAAAATGACAAGGTTGATAACATTCAGCCCTGATCAGTATCCAGCAACGTAAAAATACAGACAAAAGACAGGCTGAAAGTTCATTCCTGTTAAAACGTTCATGGTCCTAAATTAAAAGATAGCATATGCCCCAGAATGAACAAATGGGTGCTTTTTGGTAGTATAACTTGCACAACGTGAACAGGGTTTGAGACTCCATTACATGACTATATATGTGGACATTGACTGTCATTGCAGGTAGCTGGGAAAGAAAATTAATTCCCATAAGTCCCATCAATTGCTACCAGGACAGAGGTCTGATAAGAGCCTTAGGCATTTACATTAACTTAGCAGCTTTACTCAAATTTTCGCTTGTTTGGAAAAACATTCACGACATATTTGATAGAAAATCTGCAACAAAAAAAAATGTATTCAAGATAGAAATGGAGAAAGCTCTCTGCTCACACACAAAGGAGGCAGGTGGGAACATGCTATTAAAGAGAAAACACCAGCTCAGAAATATTTCTCAGAAACAGTATAAACTTCTGTGTGGAAATCATTGAAAAGACTAGCATTTCCTTCTATCTGATGATGTTTGGTGGTTTTTTCTAGTTGGACAATGAATCATGCTTAGCTGAAGAAAACGTCCACCAAAAATGTGCCTGCTGCTTTATATCCTGCTGCTTTACACTCCAAATTGCAAAAAGCAATATTAATTTTTTAGAGGTGTACGGTGGCAATAGAAATCTTAATGCTTAATTTAAACCATCTCTTTAAAGCAACCACACCAGACGTTTGCTAGATGCTAGGATATTATTTCTTTAGCTAACCAGCTTTCTTGAGAAATGCCATTCTGTCAGTGCACATTACACAGACACTAGTGCTTTAACAGCCATTCTGTTTTGTGTAAAAATTAATGGGCGTTATTTTAGCAGTGGGTGGAGTTATGCTAATGATAGAGTTTTAGTATAAGGTCTTACTGGTTGTAAACTGGGAAAAGGAGAAATGAATATTAAGCCGTGATTCCTGAACGTACTGGAATACAGCTGTCACTTAGCAGCTTACAGGCATAGTTTCACTAAGAAAAAAACCCAACCTCTCTCCCTTCCATAGTTATCCACTATGGAACACCATGCCACCTTAACATGGGAAACTACATTAGTTACGGGTATTAGTTGTAAAACAATATGGCAATACTCTGAATAGCTGATAGTTCACCAAGTATCCACCACTTACTGAGTTCTGTGATACTAGTTTATAAGTCGGTGTAAATTCTTCTGTTTCACAATTATCACAGGTAGGTGTCTGTGCTCAGAGGCAGTGGGGGAGTGCTGAATCAATTAGCCTACCTTCCTCCTTCATCTTCACTTCCAGGGGGAATATCATCCCACAAATGATGGAATTTGATAGGGAAATAGCATAGCATTGTGAACCGGTATGGTTTTAGCCATGTATTATCACACAGAGCAGAAGGGCAAGATTAGATAGCTGGGTAAAGGAAATACTTGTGCTTAGTTCAGCTCCAGAGCACGTACGTTAATCCACACACATTTATTAGCACTTGCATCGTGACAGCATGCCCAGCCAGAAGCAACAGCCATTTCTCCCCACAGCAAAGACAAATCCCACGGCCTAGAGCTACCAGCAACCTAACTGTGCCAAAGAGTCCCACACCTACAAAGGAGAGAAAGCTCTGCCATGTGGCTTAACAAAAATACTAGACTGATGAATGAATGCATGGCATGAACGAAGAGATGAATGACTGATGAATGAAGAGAATGGCACCAAACACACCCGGTGCGATACCGGTGGAAGTCAATGGACTAGAATGAAACACGTAACTTCTGTTTGAATGGGGGGGTGCAGGGGCCCTTGTAACCTACAGTAAAAAGCATTTAAAAGGAACTAACTAACCTGCACTTTAAACTCTCAGGGATTGAGCAAGCTGAGAAATGTTAACCTGAACCATTATTTTGGCTGCCGACGCTTCACAGAAAGTTCCAGCAGAAGACCCTCAGACTTTTTCACAGAAACCGAACACGGTTTTATTCGGTTAGTGACGGCAGGTACCCACTCACATCTGCTGACTTAAGTGCAAACATTCCCACCAGTTTTGCTCCCACAAGCAGTCCAGTGCCAGCACAGCGCTGGCTGTCCTCAGGGACCCGCATCCCACCTTTTCCTTTTTCGCCAACTGCTGGCTTCTTTGCCCTACTACCATCAGCAGCACTTGAGCCGATGCCATGGCACCCTCTGGGGCCCACAAGACTCGCAGGGATTGGGATCTGAAGCTGCTAAATTGTGCAGGTAGAGGCAGGCAGGGCCATCAGCTTGTTCTGTTTGTGCCAGGGTCCTGAGCCACGTGGGGAGCAAATTAAGCACTTTTTTTTTTCACTTTAGCGATTGTACGTGTGGAACCTTAGTGCAGCTTGTGGACTTTGATTTTAAAAAGAAGAACATTTCTACAGTCTCCGCATTGTGTCTAACAACCCAGCTGAAGTAGGTTAGAAAGCCTACTGAAGAGGCAGACTGCTCTTCAGCCCTGTTATTTGCTGTTGTTATTTCTTATTTATTACACTTTGAACTGATCCAATGCTTTTTGCAGGTAGAATCGACCATTCCAGGTGCTGTGTATTTTTGGACATCAAACAGCTTGAAATTCAAAAGGAGCTCTTTTGCTGCTTAATTCAATAAACCAGAATGAGATATTCTAGAGGTCACAATTACTGTCAGTTATCTCTTCTTACTAGTAACATCCTTTATTAGTACCATCAAAGGACGACTTCAGTTTGTTATTCTTTTCGCACAGATTTTGTTTAGAATTTGAAAAATAGGAAAAATGCAGTTAGTGTAATTAATGTAAAAAACCACTGATACTCATTTCTATATAGTGAGTTGTCTTGATGCTTTTCACACAGGGATTGTAAAATACAGCTAAGAGAAATTTCTTAGGACCTCTGCAGAGGAAGGTTTTGGAGAAGTGAGTCAAAGGGCTATAATGAGCTTTTGCGTTCAGTTTGGCCAGAAGCGACTTAATGACTTCAGGACGTTTTCACTTATCACTGCACTCTCATGAAGGCGGCACTATAATATTTAGTAATGAAATACTAGAGAACAGAATGTAGAAAGAGTTTTCCTGCTTCTGAATAGGGGAATTATCCAATGTTACCACTCAATGTCTGGGAGAAGGCTGGCTTCTGTTATGAGCACCTTCCATTCTAAAATAAAACCTGCTTTTTATTGTTACTAGTGTTTCCTCAGGGAAGCTAGAAGAAGGGTTACAGCATTTCTTCCAGAATTATTTGTAAAATATCCATTATGGAAGGTACTGAAAACTGGTCGACTTTTCTCTCACATGATTTTATTGATTTATCCTTCCTACACCACCAGCAATTGCACATTACTTCATAATCTCTTATGGGGGAATGTATGGAGGAACAGCTTTATAAAACTCTGAAATTATGATGTCAGATCTTGTACAGCATTCAAAAGACTTGACTTGGAATGGAAAAAAAAAAGATCAGAAGCGGAGCTAAAATTTATCCCTAACACATTTGTTGGATCATATTTTCAGTACACTTGGAAAGCATGGATCAATAAAATTAATTTTAACTGTTTTGAATGCACTAATCTGGAGATTTAGAATATGCTTTTAATAATTTATTACAGATGCAAGCAAAGGTGATAGAGTATAGAGTGGTATGCCTAAATGTTTACCCACATAACTTATATGACTTAGGAAAATCTATTTTTAAGATCACTAAACAATATTTTGAAATACGTATCATAAACTATTAGAGCACAACAACAATTAACAAAAATGAGTGTGCTTACCCCTATTGAAATCATAGAATCACAGAATGGTTGAAGTTGGAAGGGATCTCTGGAGGTCATCCAGTCCAACCAAATCATGAGAAGATTTCCATCACCATGCAAATAACACAGTGAAATCTTTTCAAGGCTAAATTCTGCTGTCAGGTACCTAAGCTAGTAAAACTAAAACCTGTTTAAAATGCATTTTGCTTTCCAGAGGGAAATTTGCACTCTAATGATCAGCAGCAAATTTTCAAAGGGTGGTCCAATTTTGTTTTCCCAGATTCCGCTTGAGTAAATGACATCATCCCAGAGCACTCACAAATTATTCTGTCATTCCCAAGTGCACTTTCAAGAACTTGTAGGTCTTTAACTGCCTTTGAGCAACTTTTAAAGCAGCCTGAATTTTTAATCTCACTGTTGTAAAATATAGAGCTTGGAATCTTAACTCAAAGTAGAAAGTACTATTAGAATACTAGTACTTAAATATCTTAAATATGTAGCCAATGTAAAACTTAGAACATCTCCTTCATTTACTAGGTAGACTCTAAGTAATCAAGTGAGAAATAGTCAATACCTGATGCATCTCCAAGGGAAAAACTACAATGGAAATGATATCATTTACGTTAGCAAATTTAGCAAGATGCCAAGGTATATGAATAGAAGAAACAAGAAAACAAAATATAAACTCCTGTTGGAAGGATGCAGCTGAAGACTGTGGTATTTTTAACCGGTGAGACTGGAATTCCTTCTGAAGCAACTCATGTCAACATATAAATCTGCAAAAGACCTTTGCACCTGCTCTGCTCCACTTAAGGTCTGGAATTAGGCAATATAGGGAATTATTTGGCAGAATCTCTTCAGATAATGAATTTTCACAATTTTAATACAAAGCAGTGTCTAAACATTGAAGTTGAGAGGAATCTGTGTTGGGGAATAGTCACCCAAGCAAGGGTAGGTGCTCTTGCTAGTTCTTAAGATTAGAGATTGACTATAGTGAGGAATCGCTTTCGTTCTAGGATGTGGCATGGGTATATACTGTCTCCCTGACATGTGCCCATGGAAAGGAAAATTGTATGTCCTGTTCAAAAGGGAGCTGCAATGACCTTCATCCACATTCTCAGTCTGCAACGCAGCTGCCCACACACCTGGAATAATCCAGAGCTCCTTTTGTCTGCCTCTGAGTAACTATCTCACTTCACCGAGTTTCAGCATCTCACTTCAAAAGATGACCCAGATTTAATTTTAGTTCTGTCAGGATAGTGGCTTGAAAAAGGAGAAGGATCACAGGAACTTATCTGCAACACCATGCATCGAAGAGTGACCAGTTACTTCATTTTTTTGGGTGCTGTTACATAGTCACTGAATAAACCACTGTTACATAGCCACTGAATAAACTCTGCTGTGCATTTAAAACAAGAATTCAGCTCGTCCCAAATTATGAGTATTACACATGAAATCTAAATGGATTTTCTGAATATTTGTGAGCAAGTTGGTTACTTTCAATCAAAACAACTTTAGGAAAAGCTCTCTAAGAAATTGACCAAACTGCATCATATATTTCTCCTGAATAGCCTTAAAAATGGAATAACAGGTGCCTAAATTTTCTCTTTTTGCTACATCTTAAGAGAGATTGTGTGCGCTTGAAAATTTTATTTTAGAACAAAAAGTCATTTTTTTCCCTGTTATTCTGCATAAGAAACTTTTTCTCTCAGAAAAGGCTGAAGAGTAACATCCTACTGCACAACATCCCCAGCAGGACTACCCTTTCTCAAAAGTCAGGTGCCATTATTCTCAATGGGACTGAGATTATATCTTGCCTACAGTCCGCTGATTATTCTGAGAAGTGCAGCAGCCTTCCAAAGTATTCAATGAGCCCACACTCACAAAGGGCTCTTAAAGAGAGCCATTAGATCACTGGAAACAATAGGACGTGGTAGCCTCTTACCACAAAATGCTGTAACCAAAATGGCTGTGGTGCAGATGTGCCCTAAGAGTAACAGGAAATAACACGTAGAGGACAAATCCAAGAAATTCAGGGATATTGCACCTTTGTTGATGAACAATGGCAAATCTTACTAGAAATTCCTGAAGAGCTCTTTTTAAAAGCTTTGTATCAGATATACTTATCAGAAAAAAGTAGAAGAGAGGTGAACACTAGAAATACACTTATCTGGAAGAATGAAAAATATCTATGGAGATATGCATGCTTTGTAGAAAACAAAAAGGGCAAGCAAAAGGGAGGACAGAAGGAATAATGAAAGAACTTAACAGAGTTTTGGAAGAGATTTGGATATATATCTACCCATCTTTTATTGGCCAAGCTGTGACAAACAACTGTATAGTTGACTTAATTGATCCGTACGTTGTGTCTGGCTTGTAACTTGTATTTTCTTAAAAAAAAAGAGCTTTCATAATTTCAGTAGAAATGCATGGAAATACAAAGTGAACATGCTCTATGATGTTTAGAAAAAATAAAGAGTGGAAAGCCTGGAATACTTTTCAGTATTTTGTTATCATGTTATTCACATGTTTTTGGCCGCATTTCTAAGAATTAGACCACGATAACCTAGTTCTTGGTGAAAATATTTTAAAAGGCTTGATTTTCTACATCAAGGCCCCTTATGTGTATGCCAGACTTACATTTACTGAGTCTATCTGGAAATGTGAAGACAAACACTTGGTAGGACAAAGCTGCTGTTCAGGTTTCAAACCCTGAAGAGCTTAACCTTGAGATCCTTGTGAAAGACAATGCTTTCCTATGAACCTAAAGTGCTGGAGTTCTCTTATTTCTTGATTGGCGTATAGGAACAAATCCAGATTTAGGAATATTTATACAGAATGAGACTATTTTAGAAAATCCCAATTATAGCAAGTTTTGGATTTACTTATGACTTCTCTGGGAGCAAAAGCAAATGCTGAAAGACGCTTACATTTCCTAAAGAGGAACTGATGGAAGTTACAGAATATTTGGGTAGAATATTAACATCTAATTTAATTTCCCTTGCTGTTTCTAGACAAACAGGCAATTTGGGGGAAAAAAACTTGAGGGAATAGCTTGAAGAGAGTTCCACAAACACTACAGCCATTTGTTTTGCGATGTGTTAAATGTCAACGCACACTGAAGTTCTGGTTGCTGAAAAGACTGGTGTGACAACGTTAATATGATTAAGGCTTTTAACAGCAGTAACAACTGTTGTGTTGAATCATCTTTGTAGTCTTAATGGAATAGTAATTGGAAATACTGTGCTTCTGTTATGGGATAAAACAATCTGTATGTTTAAGCTGTCTATTAAATAAATACTTTTCAGTCAGTGCTTAAACTGGAAAGCGCTTTAGCACAATACTAAACAAGAACTCTGAAATCTTTATGTATTTATAGTTATGTATGATACCCAGAATGCTGTTCCAAGCACTGTATGCTGTACATTTGGATTTCATGTTCAGGCATATATTACCAAATTAGTTGAAAGCTTTAAAAATTATAATTTTAATTCACAATAGAAAAAACAAAGGCTGTAATATTGGCTAAAACCTTTGTGATTCATTTTGTACACATTATGATTTTGGGGAATGGTTAGCCCATCAATCATTAGCAATATGAATTTAATTTCAGTTGTCTCCTGATCACCTGGTTTTCGTGATTTTGGAAGGAAAGATCCTGAATAAAATCTGAGCATTCCTATGATATGGAATTCTTCATCCTTTAAGACAGGAACGTCCCACGTGAAATGCTGATGGGGTCTTATAAACAGGACAGTTAAGAACTTCCAGGGGCTTTTAAATTTTCAGATTTTCTTTTTCATGGTATTTCCACAAAAAAAGAGATAATAGGCTTTAATTTTGTACTTCACATTTAAAAATTGCAGTGAGTTTTAATTTAATGAGTGAAATAGCTTTTCACGGGTAACATCTGAAGATGAATGTATTCTTGCAGCCTGCTGTAAATTCTGCAGTTCTGCAATTAAAGCTCTGATTATCTACTCTTTTAGCCTTGCTAGCCTGTAACAGTATGAACAAGGAGTAGGAGATAAACGCTCTCCACTTTCAGACAGCAATTAGTGTCATTGAAAAAGACTCATTGTTTTCAGTTAAGAAAAACACTTGGAGCTGAAGTTCCAAAGAGTCAATTGACAAAAAGTGATTTTTTTGTTAAACAAATGGAGAATATAAATTGAGGGTGAAGATTCCTTTCACTATGCACAGTCATACCATTCACGATTCACATTTCACTAATATCAGGGAAATTAAGTGCAAAGGCTTGATTTTCTGCTTGGTTACAAACCCCAAGTGATTCCCTTAAACAAGTGATGCCAAGATTAGAAGTAGGAAGATTGCTACCATTATTCTGACCTCAGATGAACTCTTTAATTAGAAATGTATTATATACTGGTTTACATTTACAAATCTGTATGCCAGATAAAAACCCCTCTATGTCTAGGCTCAACGAAGGTGTCCCAGCCCACACCTGATAACCCATGTTAGAAGCCAGGTTGTAGGCAGCTCCTGTGGCTACCTGATGGGCTTTGGCATACACACAGGCATTCTGCTTCCTTTTTTTTTGGAAAATGCTACCGACCAAAGAGAATTAGCTGTGCTTGTTAATTATCTCTTTGTGGATATCCATGTGTTCAGAGGATTTTCTCTCAAGCTCAAAGACCACTTGGTGTTAAGGGTGAATGCCATGAAGTAAAACTTCTCCCATCTCATCTTCCTTGTGCTACTTTTGGCAACAGTGATTCTGGCAAGATGAATCTTGGGCAGTCAGTGTTTAAGCAGACCATGAAGTCACATTTCTCAATGCTTATAAAGGAATTCATTGAAAATTGGAAATAAATAGCAAATCTTACCCAAAAGAGCAAAACAGTGTTTTTATGCTGAAGAACGCAACTACAGCTGAGAGGGAAAAAGAAGAAAAAGGAGAGTGGAGACTCATTTCCAAAATAGTTAGGTTATTATCAGTCTAGGCAGAAATTAACAAGTTTCTATTGTCTCAGGAAGAATGGAAATCAATTATGTGAATTCTACAAACTAAAGTGCACTAGTTTGCTTCAAATTTCTACTATTATGAAAATTCTGTATTATGTTTCTCTAGATGAAATACTGAAGCGAAGTCATTATCAACTAAACTGATTTACTTTCAAATTTTATTCAGTAGAAATTACCTTGTTAAAGTTTAGTAGAAAAATGACAATATTTACCAATTGGTGTAGCCATGAATCTATTCTGGAATGTCAGACTGAATACATTTGCCTCTTAAAATGTGTTTAAGGATAGTGTTTTGTGCTTATATTAAGAACATACTTAAACTGAATACTCTGTAAACTCACACCATCTAATTATGTTGTTTTTAAAAAATATTATTTTTTCCACATTGTTTCTCTCTTCCAACTGTGTCACCCTTAACAGTTTTATCATCTACTCCTGCTTTATCAGCAGTGCCAAGGCTATGTTTATCTTTGAAGAACAATAAGATTTAAGAAGCAGTATTTTTTGCAAACTGTATTTCCAACCAAAACTTCAAGAGTCTGGAGTGGATCCCAGACAGTTTGTATCTAAATGATTTATTCATCTGGAACATGAACTATGTATGTATTAAGAATCAGAATGATAATTATAGTCTGTGTGTGAAATGGATACAGCAAGACTCACAGTAGAGACAGTAAAGAAAAGAATTTGGAGGTCAGGAATATACAAAGAAGCCTATAGTGATAGGCTGAGTGAATAAATTCTGAATAAACAGTTTACAGATGAAAACTCTATTAAAACGATGGCAGTATTTTGTGTGGATATTGATGATAGTACTAGAAGAATGGTGGAAGTGGCAATAATTTATCTGCCTTGGCTGGAGCTGCAATGCTGAGTGAGATCAGGAAGCAAAATGCAGTGTTTACTGCAAAGCTCTGTCATTAAAGTTCTCACTTGCTCTCCAGAGCAGAACACAGAAAACACATGGCACTTTTCAACAGACTATAACTCAAACAAGGCTGAACAGATTTTCATTGTATAATATGACTGTTCCGCTTCCAAATTTCAAAGATTTCTCACTAATCACTGAAAATGATTACTTTCAGCAGCTTCTACTTCTGTACACTGGAAAATTAATCTGTATGTGAGAAGCATGTCCCAGCTGGCAACTTTCTTTACAAGTGCTTTGAGTCCTGTGTGAGGAGGATGTGTCTGGTTTGAGATGAAGTCTCCCTTACTAAGAGAAAACTGACTGCAGTTTGCTAAAACAAACTGGTGTTACCTCCTCATCAAGAAGTTCCCTTTTCTCTTCTGCTCTCTTTCTGTCCCATCCAAAGCATTACAACTACCGTTGTTTATGGCAATCCTTGCATTAGAAAGGAGATGATGTTGTAAATACCCAAAGGGTTCTTTTTCTCACATCCAACTCTCCTGTTTTCATAACATAAAATATCAGATCATTTATATGAGAAAATCACCAATCCATATTTTAATTCTTCTTCTTCATATGAATCTGCTTTTACAGAAATTTAGGTATGAGCCTTTAAGCTGTAGTAAAGGCCACAATGCAACTTCTTGAGGCAGAGGTTTATATCATAAACCATGTGTGCCACCTGGACAACCACTACCACTAGGTCTGATGGTCTCTCTATTTTGGGGTGACCCCAAAGATTGATAACAAGGCTCTTTCTTACTCTAGTTCAGGTAAATCTAAGGACTGTATCTCATCCTTACGCCTTAACCTGTACTGCATTGCTGGCATTCCCCCTTCAACGAATTAGTGATGTTGGTCTCGCATGTTCTCTTTCATCACAAACTTGGCAAAGTGATCTGTTAGGCTTAAGCAACATAGAATTAGAAAAACTTAATATTTCATTCCTTATTCACATACTTGCAAATGAATGTAAAATTTAAAGAGATGTGAACTAGAGAAGGGGTACAGCTTTTCTGGATCAGTTTTAATGACTCAAATATTCATCAGTCAACCAAAGTTCAAGCATAAGAGCTGATCTGTTTAACTTAACTATTCACCTAACTTTGCATATTAGGTGAAGTAGGGTATGTTTATAAAATGCATTCTCTTGTTTCTTAACTCAGACAGCTGGTAACCAGAACCTGGCAGCATAACATCTTTGAAAGTGCTAACACCAATAAAGATTGTCAGTATATCCCATACGGGAAAGCATAGATAACTGTGCTCTATTTTCGCTAGAGACACAGACATCTACATCAGTTTAAAAAGGTTATTTAAGGATCTCAAAAGAAGCGTGGCCAGCAGGTTGAGGGAGGCAATTCTGCCCCTCTATTCCATTCTGGTGAGACCCCACCTGGAGTACTGCATCCAGCTCCGAAGTTCTCAGCACAGGAAAGACACGGAACTGTTGGAGCTGGTCCAGAGGAGGGCCAAAAAAATAATCAGAATGATCTATGAGGACAGGCTGAGAGAGTTGGGGTTGTTGAGCCTGGAGAAGAGAAGGCTCTGGGGAGACCTTATTGCAGCCTCTCAGTACTTAAAGGGTGCTTATAAGAAAGATGGGGACAAAATTTTAGCAGGGCGTGTTGCGATAGGACAAGGGGTAATGGTTTTAAACTAAAGGAGGGTAGATTTAGACTAGATATAAGGAAGACATTTTTTACAATGAGGGTTGTGAAGCATTGGAACAGGTTGCCCAGAGAGGCTGTAGATGCCCCATCCCTGGAAATGTTCAAGGTCAGGCTGGATGGGACTCTGAGCAACCTGATCTAGTTGAAGATGTCCCTGCTTATTGCAGGGGGGGTTGGACTAGATGACCTTTAAAGGTCCCTTCCAACCCAACACATTCTATGATCTCAACTGACCAAAAGAAATCTAGTTGCTGTCTTGTACCTGTTTACTTTAATGAGACTTATGCATTTTCTGAGGTTTGCAGAAGTACTGAGATACATACCTCCATCCTTAGATACCTAAAATCCATTGGACTAGAGAAGATTAATATTATTTATCATATTCACTACATTTGACAAATCTTCTGTAATAAGGTTCCAGCATTATTAAATTCTTTAGTTGTAATGGTTATGGCTTCAACAGCACTCTGCCCTCTGGGTTTCCAAACACTTAATAAATGAACTTCTAACTCCCCACAATAACCCCTTCACACAAATGAGGCAGTAAGCTTATCCAAAGAATCAGAGAAATGTCAAAAATACTCTGATGGGGAACAAGAACTCTTCAGCCACAAGAAAACTTTAGGCAACATTAAGATAATACATGGCAAACAACCTCGTATCAAATTGAAAGCACCGCGGATATATTATTTGATACACTCATGCAAGTTTGAGTTTGTTTAAGCCAGTGAGAATGGCAGCTGTTTCTCTTAAAAAAAAGTAACAACGGTGACTTAACAGTCACCATGATTATGTCTCCCATCATTTATCTTGTCACCTCAGGAAGCAGCTGTGTTCCTTGGTATCAGACATGGATCTAGATCAAACACCCACCACAGGACAGAAACATTGAATTATCTCTATTATTTTGCTATCTAATTTAGACTTCTCCCCTAAAAGTGCAGTCTTAGCATAACATCTTAACTTAAAAGTTCATGAAACAACATGATGGTAAAACCTGGTGTGATAAGGCTTCTACCTTAAGCAAGACACATCTGATAGCTTATTATCAAGAACCAACTGTAATCCATCAAGATATAGATATATATTCCCCTAAGTGTGACAGTCTTTCTGGTACAAGGTCTTATCGTATGTCGCTGCAGCCTACAGTAGCTTTATTGACAGTCTTTCATTCCTTAGGTGACTGGTAGTACAAGAACTACAACTGGAAACTAAGAGATTAATGGCAACACAAAAGTAAGAAAGGTACTAAGTAAATATAGCCTGAGGCAATGAGAAGTCAGTCCTGACTACGTTACACCACGATCCATATGAGCTTGTATTCTAAATTGTATTCTGTGATTTAACTCTTTTTGCTTGGTACTTTCCTCAAGTTTCCCCAGGCTAGAGTATCATAGTTACGCTGATTAGGTGTAGTTAAGGACTTTCCTATTTTCAGATGATATAATCACTCTTGTGATTTGAAGTTTGGCAGATATGTGCTATATATGCTAGACATTTCTTCACAAGAACGCGATAAAGTTTTAATTCTTCGGCTGCTCTGTGTCAGGAAACTGCCTATCTATGTTTCTATATCATGGCCAAATTCAATAAAATTCTTCTCTTGGCAGTGAAGAAACCAGAAATTCTTTTAAATTTGATTTGTTTTTTATGATTGTTGTCTGTACTAATTCAGTTGCCTTCTCTTCCACACTTCATAGCTAACATGCCCCAAACGAACAACTACTAAATTCCTTATGTCTATACAATGATTCATTGCTTTGCTATTGTCCAGTTCCGTCAATATTCTCTCTGATCTTACTGCTTAGTCTATTTATTCTCTCTTGGCAATTCAAACACATTGCCCATTTCATTTTCTGAGATTCTTACCGTTCATACCTCACACTCAACAGCTCCATTATGGAACTTTCACAGAAAGCTATATTTGTGGGAAATTTATATCATAATTCAAACGCATTGGCTGAATTTGCAAAACTGAAGTTACTAAGACAAGGGTTTTTCCCAGGTTAAATTTAATCAGCTATTGCAATGAATATAGGTGTACGATTTTTTGAAGTGTTTTGGCTTTTCTGGTTTTCTAATCAACCAAACATGGTAACACCTGAACTAAGTAAGGTCCACTGGCATTTAACTAAGCTGCATCTCCCAAAAATTGCGATATGCTGCTCCTGGTACTGTGTAGATATTTCCCAGTTAAAATACCGGGCGGTACAGGTGGATGGATGTGCCTGCATGAGAGTCATAACGATCCCTGAAGCATATAACAAAAGCCTGTCTATAGTCTGTATACATAATTAATTGAAAAGATGAAACAGAACATACAAACAACTTTTGCATGCAACAATGACAATTTGATTTCCAGTTCATTCCTTTACTGTTGATCTGCCTATGTTTTTATAATAACAAAAAGACAGTTATAAGAGTTGCAAGCATACAGACCTACAACAGTTTCAGTTTTACTTGATCAAGGTATGCCTCATGAAGTTTACCACAACACAATGCATTAAAAAGGAAAGAGGACTCAGTCAGACTAACTTCTTTGTTAGAGCCAGAAAAATAATTAAAACATTTGCAAATACTTAGAAGATGACAGTGTGGTAAGGAACAACCTGCACACATTTCTCAAGAGAAAATACCACGCCAGCCTAATTTCTGCCTGTGACAAATAGGACTCACAGACAGAAGGGCTACAATAATGACATATACGCATATCCCAGAGGGGTCACAGTCAAGAGACAGCACTGTCGCTTCCTGTTCTGATGAAACTACTGCACAGTCAGGGTAGTAACAGCTGGGAAACTGCCCTCAGTGGTTCACTGTCAACCTGGAAAGCTACAAATAGTATGGTCCAGGGCTTTTGCTGCTGTTCTGTTTTCTCCTTGATGACTGCGATGCTGGAACTAAAAGTGTGTTTCAATCTGAGAAAGACAGCGAAATGGAAGGAGCTCGTGGAGATTAGGTTCAGAAGGCAAAATGACTTGGCATGCTAAGGAAAGGTTTGAGAAAACATAGAACAAAGTTCTGGAAGACAAAGCAGGTCAATGGAGATGGCAATAAACAACCACACAAATACGAACTGCAGGAAAGACTGGACAGCCAGCTGTTTTGCAGAGGAGGATCTATGGGTAATATTAAATCAAAATAAAACCCAACAACGGTTGCTATCGAAACCCACACACATTTAAAGATGAGTAACACAGTTTATATTTAAAATAATTATTTCCTGTTTGCTAGTGG
Organism: Larus michahellis; assembly: GCF_964199755.1. Classification (NCBI taxonomy): domain Eukaryota; kingdom Metazoa; phylum Chordata; class Aves; order Charadriiformes; family Laridae; genus Larus; species Larus michahellis. Next base: position 105,940,593 of record NC_133896.1, on the reverse strand, counting down.
AAGGTAAGGCCCAGCATCCACCATATCCACTCTTGAAAGCCATACTTTAAAAAAGATATTAATTGACTGGAAAGAGTCCAAAGGAAAGCATTAAGAATGACCAAAGGTCTAGCCAACATATACCATGAAGAAAGACCTGACAGGACCTGGCTGATTTACTGAAGACAGTAAAGACACTATAATGGTCTACAAATGTAAAATATTGCTGCAAAGAGGAAAGGCACAAACTGTGTTAACGGCCTTAAGGTGCAGTAAAAAAAACAATTTCAATTTAACACTAGGAAGGTTAAATATGAGGATAGTTAAACACTCAACAGATTGCCCAGGGAGGCTATGGAATCTTCACCAGGAGAGGTTTCTGAGAATAGGATAGGCAACCATCTATTCAGACTAGTTTAAATGTAATTAGTTCTGTCTTGAGGCAAGAAGATGGACAAGATGACCTCTCAGTGTCCTTCACAGCCCAATGCTGCATATTTTGTGAATTACAAGAGAATGATTTAATGTTGAAAAACAGTACAAAGTTTATTTAATTTGACTTTTAAAAGGACACAACCCTGCTTCAATTTTGAGCGTACCGCAATATTTAACAATTAGGTTGAAGCTTACCAAATAATGCTTTTGATATAATCTGACTTTGCTAGGCTCTAGAATTATTATTATCAATTATTCTCAAACTCAGCATGTCTTGGTATCTTGGTATTATTCTCAGCAAAGATTTCGCAACAACAAAGTTGCAACAGGACTTTACCAATAGTCAATCACATGTATATTTACTAGTGTGTTATTGCCTCTACAAATAATAACAAATGAATGTACAGTTATCAAAATAAGTCAACCAAACACAGCTCGTGAATCAGAATTATTGATTGCTTTACATACACTCTTTAACCCCTTCCCTCCTTTAACTGTCAATTGCAATAGCAATTGTCATTTATAATTGTTCTCCTCGTTGCTTATATGGTTTTCTTACACAGGCAACGGATCAGCCATGTTGTTACAGCAAACCTGTCAGCGCAGTGCAATCTTGTCTCCCCCTGTTATTCATTAAATCTTCTGGTTACAGTTGTTAATAAAAAGCCCCAGCCCTTCAAATATCACCTACACATTATAATTATCTTGCCCTTTAACGTATTGCATCATACTCTTCTCAACTTTCATGGTAGAGGAAGAAACTGCATACTTTTTTTCAGAAGATATATGGAAATGCCATCACTTGTAGTTAATAACGAAGCTAATTGATGACCATGCTTCTCCTTAAAAAGAAAAATAAAATATATCTGGCCTTTTCTTATCTACAGGACTTTATCTTTTTATGGTGGTTTGTAGGAATGACTTTTGTTGCCTGTTTTTCTACTAGAACCACATCTCACATCAAAGCATCTAAATATCTTTGAAAGTCAGGTCCTGCATGTCTGAATGCAGACATCTGAAGGCAAAGGATCCTGAAGAAAGTGAAATCCTGTTTCTCAGATGTAACCTATAAAAGTAGAATTATAGAAGTTTAGTTATGTTAGATACTATATCATGGTCAGATCAAGCTGCTGCTAACAAGATGTAGGCTGTTTGACTGTTTGACAATATGTTTTTTCTTTATTGCTTATTGTCCTGTAAAAGATATTACAGAAGAATTGACAGTTATAATGTATAGCTTGCTAGCTGCAAAACCGAAAAGCAGAACACAGAAATGTGACTGATTTGAACTGCAGGAAACCATAACGGCCCTCTGAGTTTTGCAAAAAAAATTCTCAGAATGTAGTGAACGAATGAAAAAATTAATTTTTCCAAAGGTTTAAAAGTTAATTTCTTTTAAGTATGTGTCACTCAGGAGAACCAAGTATTGTGCATTCTTAATTTTTGCCAGCAACCTTCAACAAATGGAATGCACGGTAGTTTGTACGTGTTATTTGAAATATCCATTTGCATGCGTGCACGTGTAAAAATAACTCAGTACTATCAACATTCATTATGTTCTTCAATTACCAGTTCATGAAGGGTAACCTATTTTGCAAGAAAGCTATAGATACTTAGTTTTGTCTGTGTTACAGCAGTCATGTCCACAGCTCTAACTTTCAACTCTTTATTTTGGATGATAAATTGATCTAGTAAATTTGGCTAACAGTGCGGGTGGTGGTCGTGGCTTTTGCGTTAATTTGCAGGCCACAGCAACACTGAATTCACAACACAATGTATGTTGTGATATTTATCTATGAAAAAGGATACAAAGGAAAATAAAGGCAGTGAGCCAAATTTAAATTTACAGCTCCACTTACTGAAAAATTTATAACACGACTGAAATTCTGCTGGTTTTTTTTATCATTACGTGCACAGCTACAATATGCTTCGTCAGACAAATTCAGCTTTATGCCTAATGCCATGTAAAGCCCACTGGCTGATATGACACCCATGTAGTCTCAACACCACTCTGTGTCACAGTGGGTTGTCTATAAGCAGAAAGGAAGATATTCAGGGATGAACAACGTCTTCATACCCTGCTGCATATCTGAGTTTTGTACGGTGGGTGTAAGTGCCGGCCAATGTAAGGGGTGGGTTCAAGGGGTGGGTCTGAAGCCATTTTGGCCTCCAGCGAGTACATCTGTGCCTGGAGGTGCCGGTGATGTCTTCAGTGCCGTACTGAGATTACTGACAGAAGGAAATGCCAAGATTTGAAATCAGTCACACTCTAGGTTATAAGCAATACTATAATGCTAACATGGGATTTATTAACATTGTATGGTTTCTGCTGGCCCTAAAGGTTTTACTTTTCAGAAATCACTGATAAATACTGTAATATAGGTCGCCTTCTTTTAGCGTATAATCATAATCAATCATATTTTGTAAGCTATCACGGTGTAGCCTACTCCAAATAGTCACAACTTCACTCGTAAAAGGTCAACATTTAAACTTTGCACAATCGCATTTCTTGGGAGGACAATCTCACCATCCTTGATCAAGGTAAGAATGTTACAAGCACTGTCACAGAATTTCCTCAATGTTTTTGCATAACAGCTAGATACACAATGCTGTGTATAAAAACCACATATACTGCAAAACATGTCACCTTCCAAAATTAATTCTGAACCCCATTTAACAGTCTCAACCTGTTAACAGGTGTGAGAAAAGGGCAACATTAGATTCATTACACTAAAGGCTCAAAGACCTAGAACGGAATGTCTTGACTGAAAAAAATATATAAATCAATGTTATCTCCTGCATTTTTGATAAATGGGTCAGATACAAAGAGCTACATACTGCAAATTGTAGTGAAAGAGGATCACGCTGCTGCTTTGCATTCCTCACGGACAAGGCAAGGTACACTGACCTCAGGACTCTTCTTGTGCTGAACAGGTTATATACAATAATTTAAAAAGAAACTCAATGATTAAAGCTTTGAATTTAATCTGCCAGATGACTGACTGAAGATTTCAGAACTGCGATAGCATTCACAATTCGAAAGTCACTAAAGCAAAACAGTGCAGAGACAATAAGGGAGTTGAAGGTGTCATTCCAGTCCCAGACTTGATGTTATGGGGATGTGAGCTTACACAGAACCAAAAATTTAGGTGCTGTTTTCATTCATCCTCCTTTTGTGAAGGGATTAATTTGAAAATTATTCCGGAGAATAAGAATATACAGAACGTCATTAAAGAAAATGAATGCCTCAAAAAGATTCCTCTTGTAAATGTGACAGGTGCAAATCCTCCAATAGTCAAAGTTCAGAAATGGTGGCAATTCCTTAGAAATTAATTTTAAAAATTGAAAGTTATTTGGGGTAAAGTCTGAGGGGGAGAGGAACAAACTAAGATTATGACTACATTAAAGCCCTTGCATGCTTTGATATTTTGTATTGACACAGTATTACACAGTACTGACAAGGCCATGCTTTAAACCATCATACCATGCAAGGTACCACCAAGCTAAACTAACAATAGATTCCAGTTTGGCTAGTGTAACACCAATGATTTCTTTCATTACAGGTACAACAGTCAGAGACCATTTTTTCACGTGTCTTGTAGATATAGCTATGTTGGCAGGTGTTTGCTGTAACCCTACCTTTAGTTTACTTTACAGACTTTTCATGGAAAGTCTGCAACACAGACTTCAATGTGATGTAGAAGCAGAAGACACATCTTACTCCTATATAGCCTGGATCTCAATGTTGGTTACATATGTTCGCGATGGAGAAATAAGTTTTATTTTCCTTGTATCTGTTTAGGACATAGCAGCAGCTTGGACAATGACATACAACTGGGCTGAGCATGCCCTGACACACCCAAGAAGAGCTAATATGACTTGACAGGGAAACTTGGATGTTTTTATAGTCCTTAAGCATCTCTCATCAATTTGAAAGGTAATAAGCAGCCTTTTGTGGCAAACCAGACAAGGAATGGTGTTGCTAAACCAAACCAAACAGGAGTAAAGTTTCCCTTGTGACTTCTGATTAGTGATATAATTGAACTATTGGATCCAGATTCTGTGCTACAACGTATTTGCCTTGGCCCAGCAAATTGCCCTTGAAATGAACTCTCTGCTAACAGAAAGCTTGTGCTACAGTAACTGTTCGGCCTACTGCTCTCTGTGATTAGGGATCGAAGTCAGGACAAATGAGAAATGAAGCAAGCAGAAAAGGGGATTAAAACTCTGTTTCAGACCTACCTCTGAGCCCGCTTAGTTTAGCACTTTTTCATCCTGTACAGTACATATTCCATAGCAATTTTGAAAACAGTATCATTTAAAAGTTAACATCTGCTTAGCTGGTAGTACCAGATAAAAGCTCTCATTTATAATGAACAGACAAATTTGTTATTGCCCCAGTCAATAGCTATTGACTTGGTAGAGCACTTCTGCTTATTACAATCAAATCCTTTTTCTTTTTTGTTCAATAGTCAATGACAATGTAATGGAAGGTACTGCTTACAAACTGATGCAATATATATCATCAGCAGCTAGAAGTTAATGACTAATGGTTACAAAGAGAAAAGCATGTGCTAAGAACAGCATTACACATCTATTAATCAAATTTACTGCATCTGATGCGCCTTTATAGGTTAGTGGAACTGTAATGTACATCAGATAAATAGTTTCTGCTGTTATTAATCTAAGTTTTAACACAAAGCACCTTTTAATCATGCTATCATTACATAAATAATTTGGCTAGTACAAGGTTCTGTCTCACTATTAGAGCACACCTTTTAGTTATAGGAAATGTCTGTCCGGTGTTGGCTTGTGCAACCCTAGATTTAGGAGTTAGTGAAATGCAAGGTAACTGTTCTGCTCCCAGCTGAAGCCATGTTATTCTCTAAATGCCTCAGATGGGGCAGTATAAATGCAAGGCAACATCCTAAAGATAAACTGCCAGAAGGGAAGCATACCAGAGTGCGTGTGTCCATTGCTCAGCCTGCCTCCTAGCTTCTTCCCTGCAGCAGAGCAGTACTGCACAACTTCATCCTTTACAGTTCATATAACTTGCACTTTCCACGCCTCAGGGTGAAATGTCTTGATAACTTACGTATTTTCTTCATTCTATATTTATTGCTGTATTTTTTTTTTGAACCTGCCTGACCCAAAAATATTTTCTTTCAAACATTCTCTACTTATTTTATATCTGAGAGAGATGCATATTTTTATAGGATAGTAACACCTATAATTTTTATATTACTTCTAAGCAAACATTCAAAAAATAATCATAAAGTTTGTTGACTCCTTCAGGAAAAGCAGAACTGCTAATGATGACTTCTTGACTTAAGGTTGTCTATGATCACTTTTCCTGTAGAACAGGAACAAATACTCTAATGTTGGAGCACTGATTTATCTGTTTATTTCTGTTTTCTTAATGCAATCTTCATTTCTCTCTAGACTGATGATGAGACATTACAGAAAGAAAATTTATAAATGTGGCAAAGATTAAACAATCATGCCATTGCCAAGTACATTATGCTGTACTCTGCGTGCACCATCTAATTGGATTTAAACAACGTTCATAAATCACAGCCATTAGCCTTTTTCAGAAATGAGACATACACTACTAGAGCGACCACATGGATCCTCGTCATACCTGTGATACTGGTTCATAACTGCCCATGATGGTGAAGATGGTGGAATTTAATTGCTGCTTTACTGCTCATTATGACACATGGAGCTAAATTCAATAAAGTTACTACATATTTACATCTCTGGACAAAGATCTCCAATGCTGCTCAGACAGCATCGACTTGTGTTCTTGTTTGTTGTCAACAGAGCAGTTACTAATGGGAGAGCAATGGAGGAGACAAAGCCACATCTTTCCAGGAGTTTGCAATGTAATGGATTCTGTTAGTCGTAACAAAACATTCCTAAATAATAATTAATTTATCCTTGCAATACTGTGCGAAGAAAAAAAAAAAGATCTTTTTCATTTAGATTTCAATTTAGAACCACAGAGAGACAGATTTGAACAAGGCCATCCTGTAAACCTATTGAAATTCCATTCCAATGACATGACTTCAGGATCTATAATTTCCTCTTTGTTCTAGTATGTTGTGATTTCCAAACATAGCTTTTGATATGGTAATAAGGTGAAAACAGGAAATATTCATAATGTATTTATTGCATTTACTATGATAGTAAGAGAACATTTTTTTATACACACAACACTTGATCTTTAGAAAGAAGTAAGTACTGCAAAACAGCAAACGGCTTAGTTGAGGCAACGACTGATTTTGAGAAGATTATACTTTATGAGTTTTTTAATTCATTACTGCAAAAAGACGGCATTAAAGAAATTACATGCATGTTAATAAGACTTCTACTTAATACTTAAATGATAACTAGATATTTCAGCATTTCAGAAAAGCCCATAACCCTGCTAAAAATGCTAGATTTCAGAGGCAAGGCTTATCTCTTGGCAGCTGCAATAGGTATAAGAAGTAAGACATTTCATAGATTATTCTGGAATTTTAGTGAATCATTTGCAAGCGTACAATAAGTTTGAAAGAGTTTACATTTTATTTCTTCAAAATAGGAAACTGATCTCTTCTGGTACCAAAACCAGTAAAACGCAACCAAATAAAGAGTGAGTGCTTGTGGGAAAAGAAGACTACAGCTGCTACCTTATGCAATGATTTGACTTCACTTTCAACTCAGTTACATTTGTGGTTTCCTCTACTGTATTCCACTTGCCTATAAGCAAACTCTACAGTGCTATTTCATAAGAACCTGTAAAGACTTTATTTGAATGAGGAGGACTTTTATTAAAAAAGAAAAATAAAACATTTCTAATTGAAAAAAGATAGGTTATGATTTTCCTATTATGGTCCCAAACTCTGTGGTTTCTGCTGCACTTTATGGTTTGGGTAATTTCTGAGAATTTTAATCCTTATTGAATGTGGAAGTAATGCTTAATTTTGATACTAAATGACACAGAATGGGAAAAACAACAAAAAGCTATAAATAGTAACTTACTTTTTGTAACAACTCCTTCAAGGCGAATTATATTTGGGTGATCAAATTGTCCCATGATACTAGCCTCTCTCAGGAAATCTCTTCTCTGCCTGTCCACATAGCCACCTTTTAGAGTTTTAATTGCAACAGGTATCTCTCTTTTTCCGGGTGTCTTCAGACGTCCACTGCATACTTCTCCAAACTCACCTTAAACAGACAAAATATTGGTTAGATCATGCACAGTGCCCGAAGAACTACAGTACAGTTTGTATTGCTGAACTTAAACAAACACCTAATCTTTCAAAATAACCTTCAATAGCTGTCTTAAAGGCTGTCTTCTTTAATAGTCCAGAATTATTTGTAGTTATAAGTCAAATAAGAATGCAAAAATATTCAAGAAACTCAGACATCCCATAGAAGTGGACTGAGAAATAACAGATGTGATATTCAAGTTCCTGAGTTTCATCACATCCCAGAAAAGCAAAATATTCAGCATTACTTCACAACAAATAATCACCGCACCATGTGTGCCGCACCATGAGATCACGGGGACTTGAACTTTCACTGCAACAGCCAAACCATCTGGCCTCCACAGCATGATTCATCTTGCTTTACTGACACTTTGAGACTGAACTTTGATATCAGTATGTTTGTGATATAACTGAGCATGCTATGAAGAAGGAATGCAATGACTTAGGTTTTAATTCTAATGATGACAAAGTATCTATCTAAAATATCTATTTATAGCAACATCTATCTATAGGGGTGTCACGCACTGAGACCTATACGAAAAGAAATGCTGTGAGAATATCAGAATACCTGACTGTCCTCCAACTGTAGAAAGAATTTAAAATGTACGTAATGCTATTATGCCCCAAAAAAGCACTTGCATATGATTTATTTAAATCGACTTCCATACCTACTTGAAGTTAATTACATATTTCACTGTTCAGACAGCCAAAGGCCAACAGTTTCAGCAAATCAAGACTGAGTTGTGTAACAAGAGGAATCTCAAAGTTTGCTTCACCTGATGTGTTCCTGTGTATGTAATGGACTTTGAAGAATGCATGTCTCCTTGCATTCCCTTTACACATATACTAATTAAGTTTGTATGGAAATCACAACTTTCCTTTGATCTTGAAGCCACTCACAAGTTATTTAAAGCCCCTAACAAATATACTTTAGATGCCTGCAGGTCAGTTTTCAATGGGTCATAATTCAGTAAATGAAAAACAATGTTCACAAAAATATTTCAAAGCACTTCTCAGTGCAGGGTACTTCCATAGCAAAACTAAATTCTCTACCCCAGTCATTTTGGAATTAGACCTGTTGAAAAAAAACCCTGAGTCACACACAGACATATATTTTGCCATAGGAAATAATTTGTTACCCTCTCCATTGAGTAGTGTCTCAATTAGTCTTCCTTCAACTTTAAGGACAGAACAAAAGAAAACAAAATAAGAGCACTCTATCTGTAACATTGTGTCTTCAGATAAGAAGCAAATTTAGAAGACTGAGGCCTTAAAGAAAGAAGCTTCACTTCAGAAAATTATAACTCCCTGATGTTACAGAATTAGAATGGATATTGTCATACAGCTTTTATTTTATTAGGTTCTGTTGCTTCCACTAAAATAAAGTTTTATTAGCCAATAAGATCCAGGAAGAGTGGAGGGATTAAAAAAAACCAACTTCATTGCTCAACTTTCACTTCAAAACAGAGACATCATCAAGTGCAAGAGTACAATTAACAGATGCTGAACATAACCTCTGAATAAATTAGCAGCTGCTTAAACAGCTAACAAAAGCCAAGTGTCCTAGGTCTTCTTTCTACCAGAAAAACCCCCATATTTTTTATTTCTACCTAATTTTTAAAAATAAATCAAAGCATGTGCTTCCCTGAAGATGCGTGCATATATGTGAAAACATGTCATCAGACTAACGCTCTGGGAATCTTTTGACAAAAGGGGAAGCTGGGTAGAGATTTTCCTGGATGATTTTGCCTCTTTAGCTCTTAGAAGGCTCAGGTCCTTAAAAGTTTGTTTACCTGACTACTGACACTGACAAAGTAGTAGCTAATTTGGACTTCTAAAGTTGTACCATAAAACAAAGTCATGAAACCTGAATGTTTTGAAGGAGACATGGTATATCAGTCTTCTATTCTGTGATACATCCAGCAGTGCTAGAAAGCAGGTCTAAAGCCGTGACCTTATCGCATCTTACAGGCTTTTCAAACTTAAATGCCTAAAATGAGAAAAAATTCCAATTTCTTTCTCTTGGCGAAACAGTGAAAAGCAAAAACACTAGAGCCTTAATATCTAGATTTTTAAAGAGATTTCATGATCAATAAATCTTCAAAACTTCGAAATCTCATTTCTGAAAATAATTTGGAAAGCACAGGTTATAGAATAAATCATTTCACTCTTATAAGATTATACAAGAGTACTACAACTTCAGAATTTCAGAAATAATGGCATTCATACCTCAGGGACTGTAAAGGACTGTTCATCAAGTGTTTTGAAATGAATTAAACTGAAAGAGGCAAGTGAAGGACTTACAATCCCAAGATTTATTACCTATACAACATCCAAAGCAGGGGAAGGAACATCGTTATCTTCTCCCTGACCTGTTTCTTTTCCCTTTTTTGGATGCATGATTTGTACAGGTAGAAAGAAATCTCACTCCCCTTGGATATTGGGACCGATAAACTGGTGAACATAAAGACTAACAGCAATTTTTTTTGTGATGTGATGTCAAACAGATGGTAAGTGATCGTCAGCTCCCAGAACTGACAGTTAGTACATTTAGAAACCTAAGGTATGTGTAATAACTTCTAGTTCTGGTTTAGACTAGATGGAGATCAATGATATAATTTAAAGCATTGAACTATTTACGCTGAGAAAGAGTTTGACAGTATTTCATGCCAGAGTACTTTTTCTACACTTTTGTTCAGATAAAGAATTTTGAATGCTTTTAAAGTCAAAGGGGAATGTATTCAACAAAGGGGATTTTTAAAATCTAAGAATCTCATTGCTCGAGTTGGAAGATAAACAAGACAAATGTTGACCCTGCAGCAGTAAAGTTCATGACTGCATGTGTAATAAGTAGAAGCTAAGAACCAGATGTCAATGAAGTCGACATCTTTCCTTGCTCCAGGGAAGAAGGCTGGTGATAACTAGAGAAAAATATAGAGTTCATTGTCTGTTCAGTTTTAATAAAGTGTAAATAATCTCTGGTTTAATGATATAAACCCAAACACATCTTTCTGTATGTTATATAAAAGGAAGGTAATTGAGCAGTCTAGAAACTTACCCTGTGCAAATCACACATCCCTTGTATCATTCAGTCATAACATATGTGTTATTTAAAAAAGAAACAGGAATTGTCAGTCACTTGAAAGTTTGATATGCAGTCTGGTATTACTACACGGGATCGAAACAAATGTCTTGCAATGCAGACAGTTGCTGTCGATAGATCTGAAAGGTCACAGCACCAAATACAGCTCACCTCATTTTCCCCAGTTTTAGTCATTAGACCTTTGGGAGAACTGGCAGAAGATCTAGATTATAAAAAGAATATGTGTACTCTCTGTGAAAAATCAAAGAGTTGGTCTCTTCCTTGAGTTTCAACACTTTAACAAAGAAAATAAGAGGATAATTGTAACTTTTAAGACAGACTTGACAAAGTACCTCTGGGAATTCCTTCCATGAAAAGGTGCTGAAGCCATAAACCAAAGAGCAAGAAGCGATGGGGCAGAAACAAGTGTCATAGACAGGACAAAGTCAAGCAATATGGTAACATGTCAGTAGGTGCAGCAAGCTCAACATGAAGAGTGGCTGAAAGGGACCATCTGAAGAAAATCTATAGCAATGAATAGATGGCATATTGTGGGAATGGGCAAAAAGGCACCCAGTGGTCTTTGTAATGAATCAATGGGAGAGCTCATGGAATATTTAATCCTAGTGATAAAAAATCCTTGGCCAAGAGTTTTGAATCCAAGAATATACCCTATCAAATTAAACAACAGTAAAACTTTGTCATAAGTAGTGGATAAAATGAAAGGGAATGGACTAATCAATTTCACCATTTAAACTGTTACTATTGCTAGAATGTGAACTTCATTAATACCTGTTTATTTCATTGATGTTACCATGAGAAACATAAACTTACACTTACAAATAGGTTCTGTCGTGCTTTTGGTATTTTAATCTGCTTGCTATTAAGAATATTTGATCAAACCGCAACTTCCTTTTTGGTTCTAAACTGTTTCCCCTACTACCTTTACCCTCTAGTTTGAACCAAGATAAGAGCAGAAGTTATTTGAAGACTAACAAAAGAGACCATTAACAGCTATTAATCTGCATAATTTTTCATTCAATCAAAAGGCCTACAAAACAGTATTTTTCTTCTCAGATGAACCAGATGTAAGGTAGGAGATGACGGGAAGTGACTCAGGGGGAGTAACCTGACTACATACCCATCTTGAGTCCGGATTTATGTGCAGATATTGTTACTTTAATGCAGATCTCTTGCATGCAGATATTGTCACTTTAATCCCATTCTCTTGTGTCTACACATAGAGTAAGTAAAGCATGAATAATTCAGAAAGGACTTTGCAAAGCCTGTATTTTACCTGCTTTATTTTCACGAGAGCACCAGAAGGAAGGATAGTAATTCAGAGAGTTTGCAGATGTACTGGAATACCAAAAGCGTGCCAGAGGGGAAGATTGGGAGAGCTGAGATCAAAGGTTCAATTAACTGGCTCCGTAGAATATCGTGGCTGATTTCAGTAAATGTCCACTAGAAGGACTTGAAAAGGATATTGACAAACGAGTGCATTAATTCATTTTTTCTCAAAGTAATCTCACGAGCTCAGCATCCTTTCTTAACTTGTTGCTGCTTTGTATTTGCTATTATCATCCACCTAATGATATGAACTTGCAAAAGGAATTTTTATTAAATCTACATACAACTGAATGTATGGACATATAGACTCCTTCTGATTTGATGGTATCATCCTCAGATAGTTGCAATAGATTACCCATCAGCAAATAATATAGTGTACATTTCCAATTCACATCATCCGAGATGATAATTATTAAATACTTCAAAAGATAACTTGGGTACAAGGTTGGGCAGGATGAAAAAAGAAGCTAGAAAAAATACTTGCCTTGAGTGTCAAAGCCATCTGAACTGCAATTAGTGAACTGTCAAGAGCTTTTGGATATAACTTTTTCCATTGAAAAATTTGAAATTGCTTTCAGGAAAAGATCAGTTTCAAAAATTTCTTGACTGGAAATGCTAGGAAAAAAGTTTCAAATATTTGCAATATTCCACTTTGACATTTTCAAAATGAAAACTTTTATTTCTTGAATGGAAATAATTTTTGTTTTGAAAAATTAAAGTTACAGAAATTCAAAATTAAAATCATTGATCAAAATAAAATGTTCAAGCAAAACAAATTCAAGAAATACATCTATTAATTCACTTCTTAAAAGATTTTAATGTTACATTTTGAAAAAGATTTTAATTTTTTGTTTTGACTTAGATGAAAATTATTAACATCTTTTAAAAGTTATTCTATGATAAGAAATCCATTTTATGTAGGTTTGCAAAGTTTAATACAGAATTAGACAAAAGGCATAAAGAACGCTTTAGGACTGCTGTGAATTATAATGATATGTTACGTCCCCTAGCAGGTATCGAAGAACTCTGTGAGAATTTGTACTCTCCATGCCTCAGGCATGGTATTTAACTTGTATCTTGCCTGCATGGAAATGGGTTTAGATCGCATTGCAACCAGTTTGCAAGTCCTGCTAGGCAAATATCTTTGAATATGGCAGATTACCCAAGTAATTTTAGAAGATAAAAAATATAAAAATAAAATATGTTAAAGCAGGCGAAAATTCACTCCCGTGCATACAAGGGAGAGATAAACTGAGTAAAGAATTTTCATAAATGAATTAAGTTGAGAATAAGGACACAATTTTCAACTGAACTAAAATCAATAAACTCAGTCCTTGTCTGTCGTATTCAACTCCTTTGACATCAGCAGTTATACCAGTGCTTAACGTAGTTCAATATGCTTTATAATCTAAGACATCAATATCTGTAGTATGTCTGAAGAAAAGGAAGAAATAAAAGAAATCAGATAGAATGTTTTCTGCAGAAGTCAGCTCTCTGGGGGCTCTCTCAAGCTCATAATTCCAATGGTGCACAGTGCCAGCTACATATTATCTAGCTTAAGCAATTAGGTAAACTCTAAAGTACTCTAGCAATATGGACTGCAGTGTGAAAAACAATTTTCTCTCTTACTTCCAGGTCGATACTTTCTCTCCCCTGTTTGTTAACAGACCAGTTTTATTTCTGTTACATTATTTGCATCATATTTTCTAGTGCATAAAACACTTTTTAGCCATTGCTATCAGTGTAGTAAGGTATCATTAAATAGGAATCTCAAGTGAAATATACCTCTCCTTTCTTGAGCGACTAAGACATATGAAACAAAGATAAAAAGAAGAATCACAGTGCATTAGGTCTTCTGATAGTAATTTTCCTGACAATACTTGCTAGCATGAGTTCTTTGGAGGGCTCACTATAAGCAAATTAAAATATTTTTTCTTCCGCTGACCCCCTTCCACAAGATGTAACTCTGATTTTTGCAGTCTGTTGTACTGTGCATTATTTTATTTTGTTCTTGATGGCATTAAAGTTAGAGAAAGTAAATAAGGTTAAAAAAAAGCATTTGTATGTTGCCATTTACTTAGTAAGTAATAAAACAGTATTGCTAAAGAAAGCCCAGAATGGGTAGCTCAAAGATGGGCATTGGGGTATGGAACATACTAATTATAGCTACTGAAATAAAATTACAGTGAGGTGAATCCAAAACATCTGTGTAATTAGTATTATAAGTACCTTTAAGACAGCGATTTACAAAATCCAATCACTCTTAATATCTTAAGCACACAGAGAAATATCCCTATTGTGTAAACCAAAGACATAGCATTAATATCTTTCATAGGAGGAAACAAAATTTCAGACCTGGAATTAGAGCTCAGGATTCTGTTCCTACATTCACCAAAATTTCTGACACAGACTCTTATCTCTCCCACCTTCCCTTTCTGTTGGGGCTAAATCACCTTTTATGCTGTCTACGCCTTCTCATCAGAGCTTCCTCTTCCCCCTCTCTGCCAATGATCTTTCTCCACACAACTACAGGAGTGCCCGTCCCAAGCCAGCCTCTCCTTTTCCCCCTTGTACTCCTATTTCCTATTTGAGAATATTTTTTGCTCGTTCTTCTATAGTCTAGATCTTACCTCTCCTCAGAAAGAGATTATGATCTAATCTCCGCCTCAGTGACAGGAGAATATGTGTCACCAACTATAACAAATGCTGAGTGACACAGTGTTTTGAGTACATTTGGAACAAAGCAAAAACCAACCAACCAACCAACCAAAACAACCCCAAAACCTATCCCACCCCCCAAATTGATAAAGCCTTAAAAAAGGTTTGGGACAAATCTATCACTTTAGAGAATCTGCCTGTAAAGAACTCTTTATTTGAATATAACTCTATTTGGAATATTAGCCAAATACAATACCTCATGTACACCACACCTGAGAATGAACTGGTGCTACCAGAGAAATATGCCCATGGTTTGTACTATACTTGACCACTTGCATTATTATGGTGACTCAAGAAAAGCAGCCTATCCATGTCTAAACATTTTTTAAATTGGATGTACTTTTACCTGCCCCAATAACTCTCTCAATACGAATTCTTGAAGGATCTATCTCCTTTGCAAACTCATGGACAGCAAGAGATGGGTCTTCATACGTGTCTGGATCAATATATGTTTTGACTCCCGGGAAACGTACTGCAAAAAAGAGAGAATACTAGGAATCAAGCATTCTTTTACATTAACGCATTGTAACAATAATGTTTTTTGTTTGTTTGTTGACTAGACAATTGAAAGGATTAGAAATAATATATTAAATCTTCCATATTTAAAGTTCCAGAACCCAATGGAAGAGGATAATGACCCAAAATTCTAATGCTTGCTACTGGTTTCACAGAAACAAACTGTAGAATGCATGAGTTGTCCCTATTTGCTGGCAGCACCAGGGCCTTCAAAGATTGACTGTGCACGGACTTAAGCATTTCCTCTTATCCTTCAAGTGGCTTTTTTAGGTGAGGCTTCTGAGACGTTGATGAGCTGGGTGTTACAAACCCATAGACAGAGAATAAGCCTCTGCCAACTCAACACTAGCAAAAGCATTCAAAAGTACTGGTTGAAACTGTGAGCAAGGTCCTGCTGGACCCTGCTCAAATCTCCTGCGATGTTCAGGGTGACTGAAAACATGGATACTTCTTCAGCGTTGCTGCAGTGCATTGTTACATCAAACAACCTTTCAGCTTGCAATGATAACTGAGAAACAGTGTTAGTGCAAAGAATGGAGGAAATAGGGGTATTAGGTTCTCTGAAAGCTATTTATACTTCTAGTTATTGTCATGTTTGCCAGCTACACAGGTCTCAGAGTTTATCCTGTCTCACAGGAGCAAATAGTCAAAGGCCTTCACAAAACTCAGTCTTTGGTATTCAACTGATAAGATAGTGTCAAACTCTTAATCAGTTTTGTCTCTGTCTCAGAGGTCTCTGTCCTGAGGTGTAGCATTTCAGGCAGGAAAATTAAGAGGACAATAAAGTTTTTGGAAACTTCTCCTTAGGAAAAAATAACAGCCCTAGCTAAGTTTTAATGAAAACGCTATTTTGTGTAAGATAAAGCACGTTCTGGGTTTTTATTTATTTATTTTAAGCACTTCCTTTCCAAATGCTATTTAGTATTTTAGTCTGAAGAGGCTCCTTGGAGTCTCTGCATTTATCTCACATCCTTAAGGAATGCTTCAAGTACAGCTGGTAAATCTGGAAATTGCAGCAAGTCACGAGAGAAAATATGAGCTCTGAGCTGGTCACTTGAAAGGGTGTCTACAGAGACACCAAGTGAGGGCTCAAAGATACAGGAAAAGCAGATCCTGAAGTCTAACAGTGATTACTGCCAAAACAGTTTATATTCCCCTTTGCTGCTCCTTGGGCAATGTAGGCAATCTGTCCTTTACTTTGAAAACAGTGCTTTCTAATTCGCTCCTTTCATTTACGGGTGGATGGCTGAACATTCCTTTTGCCAAACAGGTCCAGTCTTTGAGATCCTTTTCTCTGAGGATGCGTCCTGGAGGACTGTGCTGCTTTGTTCTGTTCTGATCAGCTTGAACAACCAGAGAGCCAGGTGCAAGACAAGAACAAAAATATCCAAATCCATTTACAAGGCTTTGATAATTTCTGTCTGCTTCCTTGGAGATGGCTGTGGCAATAGTGTGTTGGTGCCAGATTGCTTTGGCAGGCTCCAGCAACCCATCATTTTCTGGCATGGGTAGTATATCTTGTGTTCTGGAGTATGGCATGTCCAAGAACTTATGTTGTTTCTCTTGGACTATCTGGATGGGAAGTTTTTTAGGCTGCTGCGATGTGGTGATTAAGTTCTGGAAAACTTTCAATTCATTAACAGAAGTTGATGTAGATAAAGAGGAGGGTACTGCAGCTGGGTCCAGAGAATCTCTTCTAAAAGAATTAACTACCTCTCAGCCTTCTTCCTCTTATCATTTAGTAGCTGAGTCTAAAGCATCTCATTATCCCATAAGCCTAAATGCATTAGGGGAAGAACACATGTTCAGGATACATGAATGTGGCTGGGCTTCATTAAGTAGTGTGCAACAGCCATTTGGACCACTGCTGATAGAGTACACACACCATACAGAAATGGGGAGGACACTAGACATCATGGGATATCATAGTATCAGCAAGATCACGGACCCCTTCCTAACTCCCTTCCGAGAGTTTATTTCCTGAAATCTTCCTCTGACTCATGCTGAGCTCCCAAGGGAGAGAGAAAGGATGAAAAGGAGATCTTCTGCACACAACAGAAGCACATGATGCAAAACATGGACATGGCAAATCTGGGAACTGGAGCAGGCGATGCTAACCAGTGTGAGTTTTGCAGCAGAGCTTTTTTTAAAACAGCTTCAGCCAGTCTAGGGGACGTCACCCCTATACCGATCCCAGCAGAGACTGTGCAGCCCCACATATTGTTTCAAGTTGAGATGCTGGAGACCAAATCTATAGTAGTCAGCAGTCAGACAAAGATTGCTGCTGTCATGAAGGAGGTACTTCTTATGGAGGCGCTGAGTGCTCAGTGTAAAGGAGGGAGTATTGTTGGCAATACAGTCCTAGCTCCTTGGGTAAATCACAGTAATTCCTCTTTCTCCTTGGTTCTATGGAGCACATACATGAGTAGAGACTTGCCCCCTCAAGTCTGATGTTGAGATAACTGCAAATGAATGAGAAGCCTCTGAGATGAAGCTTTATGTCAACATGAAATACAGTCATCATTTACCCTGGCCTGAAAGACACTGAGTGAGGTTTTTCTCAAATTCAGTCACGGTCTCACAGGCATATATCAAACTCTCCAGCAGGAAGGTTTTTGTCTTCTTTCCCTTCTGAACATATTTGTAAACAAATGACAAACAAATCTTCCTAGGAAGTATCCTTTATGGGAAAATGTGCCCTTTTCCTTGACAGAAAGAGCCACTTGGCTGGATATAGTGGTGTCACCTGAAAAAAGATTTTACTTCTGGTGACTTAATTTCTGTCTTGATCATAGTATTTTCAGGGATGTTATAAAAAAAAAAGACAAAAAAATAATAAAATGTAATACCCTTTGAATAAATAAAAACTTTAAAAAGATACTCTAACATAAAACAGTAAGGCCAGTAATTTAAACTAAGTAGCTAAACTAAACTAAACTAAACAAACTAATATACTGCCCATGAGAGATTGCCAGGATTTTATCTCATAGTGAGCAGTAACATGAGGGAAGGCAACTGATTCCACTTTTTATTTCTTGGGTGGTTGGAAGTGTAAATCCCTAAAGACAAATAGAATTGGATACAAATAAAGCACATAGTCTCCAAGAGTGGAATTTTGAGGCAGAAATTCAATATCGTCCATACCAGTTGAGAATTCAAAGAAACATACCTGATAAACTGATAAATATTATTAACAGAATATCAAAAAAACTTATTAACTAGAGTGAATTCAGTGAAATTGTTCAAGAGGACATACAAATAAAAATAAACACCCTTGACAGTGCAGAAAATAAGGAACTATTCAAATGGCCAGATTAAAACATCACGGGCAAAAGCTGTACATAAAACAATGAACATTCTTCA
Organism: Larus michahellis; assembly: GCF_964199755.1. NCBI lineage: Eukaryota > Metazoa > Chordata > Aves > Charadriiformes > Laridae > Larus > Larus michahellis. The sequence continues at coordinate 105,921,894 of NC_133896.1, read as the reverse complement.
TTTAAAACATTATACAGATATTATATAACGCAGCGTTGAACTACTTACAATCTCCATTTTGCAAATGAGCCCTTCTTTTCTCTTCAGATTTCATTTTGGCCTTTATGTACCACTGGCATCTTTTAAGAAAAACAAGTGAGGTTTTAATTAAAATACTTGCCATGCATAAAATAAATGTACATTAAGTTTTAGCTGCACTTTTACGAAAGCCAAAATTTTTGCATTTGGAATTTATATTTAGTTAGGAATCTAAAGAGAGAAATGTGCATGAAGAGCTACAAACAGATTAGATACAAATAAAAATAAATCAAGGTTGAATGATTAGTATGAAAATGACTACTTAAATTCAAGATTGCTGCAATACTTTATTTCCAAGTTTGACTCCTCCAAAGAATCCTGATACTTTATTAAATTATTACTTCCCTGCATTCTTGTTGGCATACATAGGTTTGTGCTAATTAAACCTTATCCTTTTAACTCATACCCAGTGGGTCAAAAAAGCTCACGTTTTCTTCCTAGGATAATAATTTCTACGATTTCATCATGTTTCATGAAAAAATAAAATATTTTTTCACATCAGGACCACTTTTTTTTTTTTTTTCTGAGTAGCTCTGTGCAGTCTGAGTCAGGCACTGACTTGTCGTTTCTTCTAAGATAGCAGCTATCATATAGGATAAACAATACATACCCTCCTATGTGAATACGGTGATTTAGCATATGCCTGTATGATTGCTATAAAATTGTAAATCTTTGGCAAACAACACATGACTGTGGATGTTTATGAATAGCTAGCAACCTTACCTGAGAATGCAAGGGTATGTTGGAGAAAAGTGCCACATGGCAAGTTTTCAGGGTCCCTGTAATGAAACCTCCCCCAGCCTGAATGCTGCCTACCTGCAGGACTGTTAATGCTGATTTAGAGGGTCACATGATAGACGCAACGGTTTCAGTCAAGACAAAACAAAATATTTTCTCTTGGTCTTAAAGCTCTTTCTCACTCGCTGAACAGCCTAAGAGGCATGATTTGGACGGAAATCTTTTGGTGTGAGGGCTAGACTAAGGGCTAAGGGCTGTTGGGGCACTGACCCCAGTGGAGAGCAGCAGCACGTGTGGACATGTGTTTTGGTGTACAGACACTCAGTTCCAACATCAGCTTGAAAAAAATGACTGGCCTCTATGTGTTCATTACCAGCCTTATAAAATAAAATAGACTACAATTATAGGTAGCATATCCATTAAAATACTAACAATGGAGATATGAGAAATATGTGAACATACCACCTCATTTCAATGGTTCATTTAAACTACTGAAACAGAGTAGGAACGCTCGCAAATTCATTCATTGCTGCAGAGGTGATGACGAACACCGGAAGGGCAGAAACTTCTGAAGCTGTCATGGTTATGTATGCTTATGAAGGGAAAGAGCAACCAGCGGATTCTCAGCTTCTGTGGAAATCTTTAGATTCTACACGAGTTGCCGGGACCACTAAGCATGCCAGTGCCATTTTTAGGATCTGAACAACTGGTCTGTAGAGTGTCAACTGCCAAGAACACTGAACACAAGCTCTTACACTTCAAGTGTCTGCCCAAGGGAACAGCCAAAAAAACAAGGCTTTAACCCTGTCCAATTGTCCTACGTATGCATGTGGCCCCAAAGCTTGATTACAGAAGCCAGTGAGTCACCAGCAGAGGGATCTTCCAGCTCCCCGTTCCCTGCTAGTACCAGCTACAGAACAATCGGAGAGGAATAATTTCTGTACTGATAAGACAAATCACACCAAGCTTTAACATCGCATTTCCTGGCATTTAGGCGGGAGCCCTGTCTCACTGCGTATCCTGTGCCTCGAAGTCTCTGTGGCTTTCATTTTTCTATCTGCAATTGCCAGCCGTGCTTCCTGCTTCCTCTTGGTGGATAATCACTCAGCAAAGTGCAGAGGCAGGTGCTCATTTAACCCAGCCTCTCCACTATGAATAGACTCATCAGCAGCCCTGTGACTCGACAGCTCATCAAATTGCTAATTCTAAACAGTGAAGCAGAGCACATCTGTAGGGTACCAGTCCCATTTTTCAAGCAGAAATTTACCTCCAGTCCTAGAGCAAATTGAGTATTTATTCAAATTTTTCTTTCTCTGTCTTCTGTAGAATACACTCTTATCACTGCATTTAAGCAGCACTCAAAATGAATTCTTATCTTACATAATTGAAACGGTCCCATTGAGTAAGATGTTAGAAAGCTAGGAGAATCTCTGATATCCTTAACATTAGCAAACAGGAGGAATAAACACAGAAAGAAACCCATTTCCATATATTTTTCATTCCTGAGTTTGAGCTGTTTTGAGTTATGTTTCAGAATTCCATGTAAGGATTCCACGCAATAATTTTCTCTGAAAGTTTGCCTTTGTCCAAATAATTCTTCTCTCTTCTGAAAGACCCTACTGTTCGTCAGTGTTTGTAGTAATTATAGGAATATTTACTTAGCTTCTAAGATTATCTAAGGTCACAATATGTTCCAATGTTAACTGCTTCCATTAACTTCAACAGAATGTTAGACTTCACTGGTTTTATTATTTAGCAGAGAGAACATTAATTCACATAATGGTAGCTACTGCGGTGCCATATTTGGTTGCTGGGGTACTGCAAATAAAACCTCCAGCCTACACTGACAGAACTTCACTTTCTTTTCAAGTTAGAGGTAATGCTATACCAACAAAACAGAAACTTAATTACAAATCTGAAAGCGCAGCATCGTCTATTGATATCAGCCCCGACTGTGATGACCATTATCACATTCAGAGGAGTCAGTGTAACGTCTTTTCTCTAAGGGGAAACACGGGCTCTCAACCAGGACAGGAATAGCGCAGAATCTCATCCCAACTCTGGGTTTTTTCTGTCCCCAAGCTAGGTAAGGAGGAAACTCCATAGAGAATCCTCCTCACTTGGAGGCTCTTCCACCATCTGTTTCATGTGTCTGAAGGAGGGAGAGGGGAAAAGGGTAGAGGGGGGCCAGAGCCCACACAACCTGCCCTGCAGAGCTTACTGCAGGAGCTACGAGCCGGACTCCTCTGCTCGAAGGCCCGTTCCTCTACAGAATATCAACCTGCTTCTTGGCCTTCTTGATCCATGGCAGCACTGCAGTGCCACTGATGTCTCACAGAGGAGACAGGGACATAATGGCTTTAATCCTTTTAAATTCTGCTTTGCTTCCTGGTGGAAGCAGGTGAAGTCCTGAAATCACACAGGAAACACTTGGAGGCTCAGTGAAAATGGAAACAGACCACCATGAAAGCAGCTACGCCTGCGGGGATCTGAGCTCCTGCAAGGACTGATGTTCCGACCTCTCCGTGTGTTCTGTAGCAAGTCCAATTAGAATTTGTGAGTTCCATTAAAACCTTCAGTGTGTAATGATTATGGCATCTGGCCTCTCAAATCAAAATGCTTTCTCATCCAGTTTGCATAATGTCATTATTTGATCCTGATCAACACATCAACTGAAGGAAGGTGGACAATCACAGCACTGCACTAAAAGAATTGTAAGTATAAGAATCAGGGTAGTTATAAAAAATAATCATTGTTCAGATTAGTGAATTCCACTGCCAGTGCAACAGTACTGCTGTAATGTAGATTTAATTGGGATATATTCAATACAAGTTAGAAAAAAAAAAACGCCAAAAGCAATAAAACAGGACCTTCTGGAAGCTATTTTCTGTTCACCAGTTCTGTTCACAGGCAGTGGCATCATCTTAATGTTTTGGAGTAAAGTTTTCCTTAGTTTAATTTCATTGCCTAATTCCTGTGTTTTCTCTTACTATATGCAGAAATTTGCATATAAAAGACGTAATTAACTGAGTATGATTTTTTCTACATATTTAATATAGTAAAAGTAATAAAAAATTGTCCACTCAAGTGCCTTCAGCAAGCTACATTGCCAGCCCCAAGACACCAAAAATCCTAAGATTACACCCTCCAAAGCTTTGCAATTGACAGTTACAAGATTTTGTAAAAAATACTGCGATTTTTTGTTTTTTGGTTTTTTTTGGTCTTCTAATGTCAGAACCTTGATGGTGCAGGTACCTTGTATTTTTAAATTCTCACTCTGCAGACAAGAGGTCCAGAAACTTTTTTTAAAAACAGCCAAGTTATTTCCTGAGTTCACATAATTGCTTAGCTCCCCAAACTGGGTTTTTTACACGAAACAACACTCACAATAGAACCGTGAATATGAGCAGTGTTGAACAAAGAGGACATTAACCACTCTGTGCCTAACCCTTATTTTAGCACTGAAAATGTGGTGAACGACTTAACTGTTATTCTTAAATTCTTAGTTCTGGATGACTCTGACCGTGAGTAAATAAGAACACTGTAGTGTTAATTACCTCCCGGTGATGAGGAAGAACAAAGTGAGGATGACCAGGAGAGTGAATCCACCAACAGCAGCAGTGGCAATTACAAGAATCTGTCCCTGCTCCGCAGCCATATCAGAAGCTGAAAGAGAAGCACAGAGAAAAGAGGTTAAAGCTCCATCACCCAGGGTTCTTGCCGAATGGGTGACAACATTTCACTGGTCACATGTTGCAATTACTTTGTAATAGTTTCCTTCGTGCTTAGCAAGGGCATCAGATGCGAACGCGCCTGTGAAGCGAAAAACCATAACCCATGTCTCAAGTATGATGAAGGGAATGAAGGGAAGATGTTTACAAGGGAAGATGATTTTAAAATGAGGACCTAGCATTATCAAACACTTGCAATTTACTAAAGTTTGAATATGACAGGATTTTGAACGCAGAACTAGAACGTATTTTTTCTTTAGCTTTATTTAGCTTAATCCTGCATCTAATTCAGAATTTCTCTCCATCCATCTGTCCCAGGGAACTCAGCAGCAGCGCTATGTATGTAAGAGATATTAAACTGTGTTCAGGAGGAAGCAAAGCAAAAGAGCACACTTAGTATCTAGCCTCAGACACTCTTCTGTATGTCTGGTGTATGTTTTTATTGTCACAAAATTTATACAGTTTTACCTGCAACATGCTCTGGTGATTGGCAACTCTGTAGTTGAAAAAAAAAAAAATTATTTTCTTATGCCTCATGTTTTTCTCTTTGCTTTTTGTAGGACATTTAGGAGTTAAAAAATAACACCTGAAATTATCCGGTCTCTAGACACTTGCTCTTTTTATGAATTTATTCTGCATAATATTAAATCTTTACATTGACAAAGTACCTACTTACAGTGCAGTTGGTTCTCACTGTCCAACTACTACATGAACAGAAAAAGAATTAGGCTAATTTTTTTCTCTATATCCTGTCTTGTGACACCAAAGTTTTATTTCTTAAACTCAATTACACTCGAATATTTTCACCACGTGATGTTTACCTAATTCTCGGTTTCTGTTTCCATGAGAAACATAACATTTTTCTGAAAGGTGAATAAATAATTCTAATCAATGACCTCTGACAACAGGAGTAAATGTGGAAACGAAAATACATTTTAGATTTATCAGGAAAGCAACTTTGATTTTTTAAACTTGCAAACTTCAGCTTTTAAACTTGCAAAATCTTCAGCTTTCTTTAGGCACCACATGATTAAAGCTTAGAGAAATCACCTAGGCTGCTGCAAAGAGAACGCTCAGCAGGCTATATTCTCTCACTTTGCAGTTGATGTAGCCCAATACAAAGCACACACTGCTGCCCAAAGCCCATGAAATGCTGTTTCCAAGAAAAACGTTTGGCTCCAAAATAATATTTGTGAGTGGTTTAGAAATTAGCAGCGTAAACTGGCTTTGTAATAGTAGTAAAGCAAATAAAACCAATAGTAGTTTATGTCAAATTTTCAGCAAAACCAACTTGTTAAATTTCTGACATTAGGTTTCTGTCCATATAATTTAATGGAGATATGCACTGGCAGTAAATTACAAGGCATTCAGTATCTGTGGTCATAGGCTGTCCACAGACAAGTTAAATATATACGTCTTCCAATAAATGATGTAGCAAATACTCACTGAATGCTAATGTCCGAAATGGTATCTAGTGATATTATGGGAGCGGATTCTAGCTCTGCATTGTGTTATGTTCCTCAGGGTCAGATTAGTTGGAAAAATACAACTTAACAAACATCGTGCCACACAAGTAACAACGCAAATAGTACCAGGCTCTCCAAAAGAAGCGCTGAATACTATTTTCGGACTAGCAGGGGTTGTGTTAAATGTTGCAAAGATCGTTATGGCCAGGCACAGTCTGAAGTTATAAATGAAGGAGGAGGTATTAGATGAGTCTATCTTGCCTTTCTATGCAATGGAAGTGAGAGGACAAACTGCAGCCTTCTTTCCTTATTTTTTTTTTTTAATAGGAAAAACAGGTGTGCAAAAATAGTGAATTCAGCAGGAGAAAAGCAAACCATGGGCTCAGACAAATTAGCTGTGGTTTTGTTCAACAGACATTCATCGTCAAGGAGACAACCCAGGGCCTTTATTTGTGAGAATTAAAGGTGCAAATGTAGGCACTGATTCTGTGGTACAAAGAAGCACTCTGCAGCTATTGAGATGAAGAAATTCACGTTTCCTGGATCATTTCTGCTGAATGGAGCTGCTATTTCTTGTTGTTTTAGCTAAAACAGAATGCAATTTATCAGTTTAATAAAATATATATTTTCTATCAGAAACCAGAGTCAAATTCATGAAGGGGATAAATGAATCTTAGTTTGCCATACTAGTTTGAATGGCAAACTAGTAACAACAGACGAGGAGAAGGCTGAGGTTCTCAACAACTTTTTTCCTCGGTCTTCACTGCCAGCCTCTCTCCTCACGCCTCCCAAGTTGAAGGATTGCAAGACGGGGACCTGTGGAACAAAGTCCCTCCCACTGTAAGTGAAGACAAGGTTCGTGACCACCTGAGGAACCTGAACATATACAAGTCTATGGGACCTGATGGGATGAACCCCAGAGTCCTGAGGGAATTGGCTGATGTACTGGCCAAGCTGCTCTCCATGATATTTGAAAAGTCATGGCAGTCAGGTGAAGTCCCTGGTGACTGGAAAAAGGGAAAAATCGCACCCATTTTTAAAAAGGGTAGAAAGGAGGACCCTGGGAACTACTGCCCTGTCAGCCTCACCTCTGTGCCTGAGAAGATCATGGAATAGATCCTCCTAGAAGCTATGCTAAGGCACATGGAGGACAGGGAGGTGATTAGAGACAGCCAGCATGTCTTCACCAGGGACAAGTCCTGTCTGACCAACCTGTTGGCTTTCTACAATGGAGTGACTGGATCAGTGGACAAGGGAAGAGCAATGGATATCATCTATCTGGACTTCTGCAAGGCCTTTGACACGGTCCCCCACAATGTCCTTCTCTCTAAGTTGGAGAGATACGGATTTGATGGGTGGACTGTTTGGTGGATAAGGAACTGGCTGGATGGTTGCATCCAGAGGGTAGTGGTCAATGGCTCAATGTCCAGATGGAGAGGGGTGACAAGTGGTGTCCCTCAGGGATCCGTACTGGGACCGGTGCTGTTCAACATCTTCATCAATGATTTAGACAGTGGGATCAAGTGCACCCTCAGCAAGTTTGCTGATGACACCAAGCTGAGTGGTGTGGCTGACAGGCCAGAGGGACAGGATGTCATCCAGAGGGACCTGGATGAGCTAGAGAGGTGGGCCTGAGCAAACCTTATGAAGTTCAACAAGGCCAAGTGCAAGGTCCTACACTTGGGTTGGGACAATCCTCATTACCAATACAGGCTGGGGGATGACGTGATAGAGAGTAGCCCTGCAGAAAAGGACCTGGGGATACTGGTAGATGAAAAGCTGGACATGAGCCGGCAATGTGTGCTTGCAGCCCAGAAGGCCAATCGCATCCTGAGCTGCATCAAAAGAACCGTGGCCAGCAGATCCAGAGAATTGATTCTCCCCCTCTACTCTGCTCTCATGAGACCCCACCTGGAGTACTGTGTCCAGCTCTGGAACCCTCAGCACAAGGACATGGATCTGTTGGAGAAGGTCCAGAGGAGGGCCACGAAGATGAACCGAGGGCTGGAGCACCTCTCCTATGAAGACAGGCTGAGAGGGTTGGGGTTGTTCAGCCTGGAGAAGAGAAGGCTCCAGGGAGACCTTATAGCAGCCTTCCAGTACCTGAAGGGGCCTATAAGAAAGCTGGGGAGGGGCTGTTTGCAAGGGCATGTAGCAATAGGATGAGGGGCAGTGGTTTTAAACCAGAGCAGGGCAGGTTTACATTAGACGTTAGGAAGAAGTTCTTTACAATGAGGGTGGTGAGACACTGGCACAGGTTGCCCAGAGAGGTGGTGGAGGCCCCATCCCTGGAGACATTCAAGGCCAGGCTTGATGAGGCTCTGAGCAACCTGATCTAGTTGAGGATGTCCCTGCTTACTGCAGGGGGGTTGGACTAGATGACCTTTAAAGGTCCCTTCCAACCCAACACATTCTATGATTCTATGATAAATTCCAGACTGACTGAGTTCTTTCCACCTCTAAGTAATATGATTTTTAGCTGAGACTGTACGTACTTAAAAAGTGATCATTCTGTTTCTCTTGTTTGTATTTTACTGTGTTGGCAGAGGTGTCAGAGTCCAATATATTAGGATTTGTTTTCAAGTAGCCAAATCACTATAAGGGGCTTTCAAGCCTGAAACTTCCTGATGACCTTAATTTACTTGTCAGATAAAAATGTCAAATGACAGACAAGTATAATTGAAAAATACGGATTTGTTAAAAACTGACAGAGAGGCAGGTAAGGCAAAATGATGGAAATACTTATTTTTGCTTGAAGTGATCCTCCTAGAAATCAATAAAGGCGCAGCACAGCGAACAACACATATATAGGCACATGTGTATGCGCATACACAAACTGCTCGCAAGCAGGCAAAAGGTCCCCTAAAACACTATCTAGGCAGTGAGAAGACAGTAATCAGGGACAGTCAACAATTAAATTTTTTACAGCATTTTGCCATTCTAAATTAAATTCAGCATGTCCCTCCATCTCTCTGTTCTTTTCTTGTTTCTGCAGCTTTTCCTAAGGTAAAGTTCAAGTTGTAAATAATAAGAGCTTTAACATGTAATGTTTCTGTTGTGCATGTTCCTGAATCTTTTGTCATTTCCTGCTTTTTCTTCCTTCATTTGTCCTCTCTATCAGCTGTGCATATTGGTATATAACCTCGTGTTTGTCCTCAAGACTATTCTTGGTTATGCAAGACAGAAAAGCTCAGTTTAAAACCCCATTACGATAGGCTGCAAGGCCAAGCAAGTTCCTGCAACCTTTCTTCAACTCTGTGTGTATATAGAGTGCTGCATTTAAACATAGAAGTACATAGCATTTTCTCCAGAATCACATTTGTTAGACAACACAGCCAGCATTCATACAGCTAAAACAGTATTTTGTTGTTTCTACAACTCTTCAAGCACATTGTAGCTGCAACTAATGTGATTAGTCAAAGTGGTGATTTAATTTTAAAACTGTGCTATGTATCATACATGTACCCAGAAGCATATTATCCAGATAAACTCTTCACTCCAGTTATTCTCCATGCTTAACCCAGGTTATATACCCAAAATAACATTTAAAGTGTCTGATTGCATCATTCCAGCTTCCTTGCTTAACACCGTGCCCAGAAATCCCTTCTGCATCCAGCCTGGTGCCAGTTCTGTCCCCACCATCTACTCTTTACATCCATGCCCTGTTTGGGCTCCTCTCTGGGTTCTTCACCCAAATGTGTGGAGGAGGAGCTGCACTTTCCCTCTTCTCTGGGATGAAGGGAAATATCCCAAGGCTTCTTCACTTCTTCACTCGGCAGACTGGAAGAAATCGTGTCGATGTTTTAGTCATCTAAAGGATGAAAGACAGAGAGAATCTTCCAGCTCTCTTCTCCTCTCTTTTCTTTGAGACAATTTCTCCAAAATCTTTTAAAAGGTTGTGTATTTGGTATAAAAGGGATGGCAGCCCTAATGACAGCTCACTTCTGTCTCTTAGCTACATCCTTTAGTTATTTCAATTTGACATCACTGGACCTTCCAGCAGACTGAAAGATAAAAAAAGTTGACAGAAAGACAGCTAGACAGATAATACAGAGTAGCTGTAAGACAGATAAGTGTGGACGGTGAGAACTGGAGCTCTAATAGACATGAACTGGCTGTCAGATTTACAAGGTATTTTAAACAAAGGTGCTTAAGAACAATAGGAAAGAAAAATATAAAGTCTAATTAGGGTAACCTTTACATTTTCAGAAGTGCAGTTCTTGTGCTCCAGTGAACTGATGGACACCAGTCTAAGAGGAAATGTGGGAAAGGAAGGAGGTAATGGAATGGTAATCTTAAAGAAGACTTTTAAAGGGGAAAAATAATGCCATCACTAGCATAAAGATGTAAAACTTTTTGGTATGTATGTAAAGAAGTAAAAAACTTCTTCCAAGTGTTGGCCCTAACATTAGCTTCCTGACCAGTGGATGAATTGGAAGCCTGTGCAAGCAGTTTGAGATCCAAGCAAGGATGTTGCTCTTGTTTAGGAAATGCAAAGGAAAAGTACAATATCTGGGGCTTCTGGGCACATACATTAGAGAAATGAGATAGGTTGATGGCAAATTTGAAGAACAAATGGCTGAAAATATAAAACACAGTAAGGAAATACTTCAAGATTAAAATGAGACATTCTGAGATATTCAGTGCTGACTACTTTGAATGAACAGTAGGACTAGGCAGACATGGGAAGAGATCCAGCAAGAGACTTTCTAAATATGAGATATGTGCCATCTCATTTGCTTGTTTCAAGCAGAAATCTAATCTACTATTGTCAAAACATCAAACATTCTCACCAAAAAATCTCTATTTTGCATTGACAATTCAATTTACTTCTAAAAATCCTAGGGACAGCTTTTCTGTCGTGGCATGAATCAGGGCATGTGCTTGAAACAATACCGGACCTCCATCAGAATCAATGACTCGGGACACCTCTCTTGAGCTTTGGAGTTCTGGAAAGAATGGAGTCCAGGGCCTAAATCACATCTGGGGGCAATTCAAAATAGCATGATTTGAGGCTGAAAAGTTAAAGATAGATTTTGCGGATAGGGGAAGAGGAGAAAGAATTTGAGAATTCAGCAGATCTGGCATACAAGAAAGTCACCATCTGTGCCTATGGTAAAGAAATTAAAGCTATTGTTTCATCACGATCAGTGTTTCAGGCCAATTAATTTTTCACAGTCCTCAAATTTATGAAATACCTAATCAGGTTTTCTATTAGCATTTCTGAACTTTTTAATTTTTTATTGTTAATATGATTTATTTGAAGCACACAAAAGCCTACATTGCTTTTGGATTAAAAATCATCATGTCCTTACATTTATCACTCTGTTCAGCCCAAGCACTAATCCACACTGCACACATGCTAGTTTGCCCTTTAGGCCCCTTCTAAAACAAGCCAGCTAGTTCCCTTTTGGATTATTTTTTTTTCCCTAATGATGGGAAGGCTGACATGGGAAATATCCTGAGTTTTAGAACAAGCCCTGCATAAGAAAGCTACAGCATGAAAACACTGCACTGCCTAACAGCTGTAAATTGTTCAGTATTTTACAAATTCCTCTAGGCACAAGGGCCTCTGAGGTGATATAGTAAAAAACATTCCTCAGGAAAAAAGGAATGCTTTGAATCATTAATTTAAAAAAAAACAAAGAAGCCAAAACCCAAAAATAGTCTTCTATAAACAGCTAGTTAGAAGAGAGAGAGAAAAATAGAGAGGGAGAGACAAAACAGAGATTAAAGCATGTTTGCCCTGGGACAAATACTTTTTTAGTCACAGAACACATTTTATTCTATCCTAGGAAGGACCAGAGTTTTTTGTGTTGACTCAGATAGTTGGTACTCCTGATACCAGGTACTCCTGATACAATCAGGTATCTATACAAGGGGCAATGATTTTAAACTAAATGAGGGCAGATTTAGACTAGATATAAGGAAGACGTTTTTTACAATGAGGGTGGTGAAACAATGGCCCGGGTTGCCCAGAGAGGTGGTAGATGCCCCATCCCTGAAAACATTCAAGATCAGGCTGGACGGGGCTCTGAGCAACCCGACCTAGTTGAAGATGTCCCGGCTCATTGCAGGGAGGTTGCACTAGATGACCTTTAGAGGTCCCTTCCAACACAAAAGCAGCAAGTACATGTGAAGTTATGCTTCAATTTATAGCCACAGCAGTGGTACGTGTGTGTGTGCTGGAGTGTATGAAGCCCTGACAGCTTCGCTAGAAGAGTTTTGCCTGTAAGGCGCTGAAACAGAAAGACTGAATAAAATGGCAATAAGGCACACAAATCAAAAGCAGGAGCTACTA